>NC_069507.1:66739917-67039917 GCF_027579735.1 Bombina bombina
GCACGTCTGGTTGCTGCAATGTTTGTGAGTAGTTTGGGAGCGGGGGGAGCTATCTATTGGGCTTGGACCAATTACATAATTGATACGCACAAGGAAGCACCTCTTTTAAACATGATATTAAGTTCTATAAGAGAAGCTGGATTCAGAATGTCCAGACCTGTAAGTATAAGTGATCAGTTGAAGAGGTTTGAGGGCTGCTGGTAGAGATGGCTGGAAACACATTGACCTGGCTATTCACAAACAATACAGGTTGTGAGATTATGACTGGGGCAAAGATGGAAGTATGCTTGGGTGGAATGGCCAAGTTATGGGTTAAGAAAGCTAGTTGCTGAGGGCTCGGATCTGGATAGGTATGACCAATTTAGACAGTCCAAGACTTAAGGTAGGCACATCAAGACTATTGGCTAAGAAGGCTGATTGGTGAGTGCTCAGTTCTGGGTGTTCCAGAGAGGGCTAGAACAACTGCCTAGGGCAGAAGGATTTAGGTAGGACTGTAGGCAGCAAATTATGAGGAGTAGATCTATGACATGATGTCTTCATCTTCCTCTGGCTTGTTTTGTTACTTTTATTACAAAGCCATGATCCCTTGTAGTTTAATAAGAATGACTGACTCCTCCATGTGACCCTGACCTCTAGTTGCGACAAATATGAGCTAATTTTCTTTGGAATGCGGAGTTGGGGAGGGCAGCAGATTTATCAGTGCCTGGGGCAGCACAAAAGCTAAGTACACCACTAGGGGTGCGGTATATGAGTACTGTGGTATAACAGCCATAAGCATTAGCATATTTCATTCATATGCTTCACATGACCATCTTGAACCAGGTTAAGGTTAAATCCATCCTCTGGGTTTAGGTAACAGAGTTTTGTTATTGCACGCCAATGCCCACCTCTGCCTTATTTCTCTCTTCTACGTAGGATAGATATGATGTAATCCCAACCCTTGGTGTGTTGCTAAAGCGTTGAGAGTAAACAGTGCGCCTGGCACCCACACAATCTTTGTGACCAAATCAGCTAGTCCTATAAGCAGCTTGTACGTGTCTTAATAAAAATATCTGCCTAGTTCTAGTCCTTCATGCTGTGATAGAGTTTTCAGCCAAAGCAAGCTCACCCCCTTGCCAAAACCTTCCAAAAAATAATGTCTGCAGTTAGGATCTCAATTCCCCTTATAAGGCTGCAAGCTGTATTTATACTAGTTACAGTAACCATTTTTGTGTCATCTGTGCACCCTTTTAACCTATTGCTGCCAGAGGATTTTTTTCTTTTTAAGAATATTAACTTAAAGGGACAGTATACTCTAAAATAGTTTTTCCCTTAATGTGTTCACAATTGCTTTTTTTACCAACTGCAGAGTAAAAAATGTATGAAAATTAGCTTTTTAAGGTTTATTTGTGTATATTAAAGCTCTGATTTTGTGTTTTGAAGCCACAGCCTAATAAAATAGGTTGAGCTTGTAGGTATAATCAGATCTCATTACTGTATCACATTGTGCACATATACCTGCTTCTTTATCTTATATCTGTCCTTAAAACAATCACCAGTACTTTTAGAGAACAATGGAAAATCAACATTTTATTACCTTATCTCTGCTATAGCCCACTGGCAGTGTAATTTCTTCTGCTGGCTGTGTTTACAAAGCTTATCTATAGCTGGTACGCGCGGCCACAAACTTTCAGAATAGGTGGGGATACCACATGCTAAATTAACAATTTCAAATGCCAATATAAGGGTAAAGGAGCTACTTGTAAACAATTTAATACACTCCAGCAGGTAAAGTGGATCATTGGGAACAAATTAAAGGGTAGAAATTTTTTGAGTAAACTGTCCCTTTAAGTTTGGCAGAGGGCTGCAACACTTTGTATAGCAAGGAGATTGCTCTGCCAAGGGTTTATCTCCTTTACATTTACTAAAATATCAAGGTCTGATAGAAACATAGAAATAAAAATGTAAATACTGCAGCTTCTAACAAGGATGTTAACATGAATGTTTAGAGGGGTTAAATAAATGTCCTAATCAGAATTTTATTAACCATGGAATATATGGAGGATTACATGACCACTCATTCGACAGACAAAAAATTATCATTTTTCAAAAGAACCCTTTTTGTGTCAAGGAAACTAAGTAAGGGGTCCCTTTGCTGTTCAGTCACCGGATCTAAACTAGCGATTTGTATAAGCCGGAGGAGTATTTAGCTATATATATATATATATATATATATATATATATATATATATATATATATATATATATATATATATATATATATATCTCATTTGTTGGAGTAACCCATGGTCAAAGTTTGTCTGTCATTACATCATCATCATGGACGTTGCCTGTTTCTCTGCTATATGCTTGACATTTCACCAGCTGCATGCATGGTGGTGTCACATGGAATCATGAATTGCCTAAGCGCAGATGCACAAACTCATTCCTAGTGGTGCTAGTGGGTCCTTATGGTGTCCAAATTTCAGACCTTGTCCCGCTTATAGGGCCTCAAATGAAAGAGACAAACGCTTTCTGACAAGAGGTCTCATGTGTCTATCTTAAATGAAGTGACATGTGCCCCTTTAATTTGCAGATAATCACCATGGTAATATGAACATTTTATATTATGACCATTTGCTTCTTGTTTTTTTTTTATATTTTGAAGTTACACCACCTGTACCTACACTTACAAGGCCACACAAGTCAAAATTGTCTGGGCATGGGTGACATTATAGCTACAGTTTTAAAGCCAACCCCATGGAATAAGTCTAAACAAATGTCTAATGAGATTTATTTGCCATTTGTATTTTATCTGCATTATATGAAGACAATGAAGTGACTCCTCATTTGAAAGAAAAAGACTCTACTGTGTTAAATTATTTTTGGTAGAGAAAGTTACAGTGTCCGCCACTTATTTTCATTATTCTAAAATTCAGGTCTTTAGAATTAATTATTCACCATGTTCTATCTTGAGGGTCATGTGGCTTCTAGTTTAATAAAAGATGTTTCCCTCTTTCTATTAAAGGGACAGTCAACCATAGAATTGTTATTGTTTTAAAAGATAGATAATCCCTTTATTACTCATTCCCCAGTTTTGCATAACCAACACAGTTATATTAATATACTTTTTACCTTTGTGATTACCTTGTATCTAGGAACCTTCTTCCAGCCCCCTGATCACATGACTGACTGTTTATTATCTATTGTCTTAAATTTAGCATTGTATTGTGCTAGATCTTAAATAACCCCCTGTGCCTGAACACAATGTTATCTATATGGCCCACGTGTACTTTCTGTCTCTTTGTGTTGAAAAGAGATTTAAAAAGCCTGTGATAAGAGGCAGCCCTCAAAGGCTTAGAAATTAGCATATGAGCCTACCTATGTTTAGTTTAAACTAAGAATACCAAGAGAAAAAAGCAAATTTGATGATAAAAGTAAATTGGAAAGTCAATTAAAATTAAAAGTCCTATCTGAATAATGAAAGTTTAATTTATACTAGACTGTCCATTTAAGAGGTCTCACACTATTCTAGGATGCTGAGTTTATGGGCTCTTATGTTGTCTATCCTCCCTGTATGAGATTGTGAATATGTATATAGACCCATGTGGTCATTTGCCCCCTCTTGCACCCCCCCCACCTTTTCTCGCCCATGCCTGCATAGCTTGTTTCTGACAGAGACCCTGAAGTGTCTGGATGGGGAGAAGTGCAGCCTTGGAGGGCTGAGGTCAGCAGAGCTGTTCTAATGGGAAACACATTGCAAACACAGACACAGAGTATTATGACTGTGAACAATTACAAATCACTCTGAAAGGTGACAGGGTGTCTGTTCAGCGGAATTGATCCCGTTTAACCCTTTAGCACAAAATGATGCCAGCATGTGCAGAAGTGCATTAAATAAAAGCAGAATTTAACTGTAGATAAACGCCTCCTGCTTTATCTTCTCTTTTATACCCCTATTCAGATGTGGTTCCTGGCTAAGGCATGTATATATTTATCGGTATATATGTATCGGTATATATGTATCGGTATATATGTATCGGTATATATGTATCGGTATATATTTATCGGTATATATTTATCGGTATATATGTATCGGTATATATGTATCGGTATATATGTATCTGTATATATGTATCGGTATATATGTATCGGTATATATGTATCGGTATATATGTATCGGTATGTATGTATCGGTATATATGTATCGGTATATATGTATCTGTATATATGTATCGGTATATATGTATCGGTATATATGTATCGGTATATATGTATCGGTATGTATGTATCGGTATATATGTATCGGTATATATGTATCTGTATATATGTATCGGTATATATGTATCGGTATATATGTATCGGTATATATGTATCAGTATATATGTATCGGTATATATGTATCGGTATATATGTATCGGTATATATGTATCGGTATACATTTATCGGTATATATTTATCGGTATATATGTATCGGTATATATTTATCGGTATATATGTATCGGTATATCTGTATCGGTATATATGTATCTGTATATATGTATCTGTATATATGTATCTGTATATATGTATCGGTATATATGTATCGGTATATATGTATCGGTATATATGTATCGGTATATATTTATCGGTATATATGTATCGGTATATATTTATCGGTATATATGTATCGGTATATCTGTATCGGTATATATGTATCTGTATATATGTATCTGTATATATGTATCGGTATATATGTATCGGTATGTATGTATCGGTATATATGTATCTGTATATATGTATCTGTATATATGTATCTGTATATATGTATCGGTATATATGTATCGGTATGTATGTATCGGTATATATGTATCTGTATATATGTATCTGTATATATGTATCTGTATATATGTATCGGTATATATGTATCGGTATATATGTATCGGTATATATGTATCGGTATATATTTATCGGTATATATTTATCGGTATATATGTATCGGTATATATGTATCGGTATGTATGTATCGGTATGTATGTATCGGTATATATGTATCGGTATATATGTATCGGTATATATGTATCGGTATATATGTATCGGTATATATGTATCGGTATATATGTATCGGTATATATGTATCGGTATATATGTATCGGTATATATTTATCGGTATATATTTATCGGTATATATGTATCGGTATATATGTATCGGTATATATGTATCTGTATATATGTATCGGTATATATGTATCGGTATATATGTATCGGTATATATGTATCGGTATATATTTATCGGTATATATTTATCGGTATATATTTATCGGTATATATGTATCGGTATATATTTATCGGTATATATTTATCGGTATATATGTATCGGTATATATGTATCGGTATATATTTATCGGTATATATGTATCGGTATATATGTATCGGTATATATTTATCGGTATATATGTATCGGTATATATTTATCGGTATATATTTATCGGTATATATGTATCGGTATATATGTATCGGTATATATGTATCTGTATATATTTATCGGTATATATTTATCGGTATATATGTATCGGTATATATGTATCGGTATATATGTATCTGTATATATTTATCGGTATATATTTATCGGTATATATGTATCGGTATATATTTATCGGTATATATTTATCGGTATATATTTATCGGTATATATGTATCGGTATATATGTATCGGTATATATGTATCGGTATATATGTATCGGTATATATTTATCGGTATATATTTATCGGTATATATTTATCGGTATATATGTATCGGTATATATTTATCGGTATATATTTATCGGTATATATGTATCGGTATATATGTATCGGTATATATGTATCGGTATATATTTATCGGTATATATGTATCGGTATATATTTATCGGTATATATTTATCGGTATATATGTATCGGTATATATGTATCGGTATATATGTATCTGTATATATGTATCGGTATATATGTATCGGTATATATGTATCGGTATATATGTATCGGTATATATGTATCGGTATATATTTATCGGTATATATTTATCGGTATATATTTATCGGTATATATGTATCGGTATATATTTATCGGTATATATTTATCGGTATATATGTATCGGTATATATGTATCGGTATATATTTATCGGTATATATGTATCGGTATATATTTATCGGTATATATGTATCGGTATATATGTATCGGTATATATTTATCGGTATATATTTATCGGTATATATTTATCAGTATATATGTATCGGTATATATGTATCGGTATATATGTATCTGTATATATTTATCGGTATATATTTATCGGTATATATGTATCGGTATATATGTATCGGTATATATGTATCTGTATATATTTATCGGTATATATTTATCGGTATATATGTATCGGTATATATTTATCGGTATATATTTATCGGTATATATTTATCGGTATATATTTATCGGTATATATGTATCGGTATATATGTATCTGTATATATTTATCGGTATATATTTATCGGTATATATGTATCGGTATATATGTATCTGTATATATGTATCGGTATATATTTATCGGTATATATTTATCGGTATATATGTATCGGTATATATGTATCTGTATATATTTATCGGTATATATTTATCGGTATATATGTATCGGTATATATTTATCGGTATATATTTATCGGTATATATGTATCGGTATATATGTATCGGTATATATGTATCTGTATATATGTATCGGTATATATTTATCGGTATATATTTATCGGTATATATGTATCGGTATATATGTATCTGTATATATTTATCGGTATATATTTATCGGTATATATGTATCGGTATATATTTATCGGTATATATTTATCGGTATATATTTATCGGTATATATTTATCGGTATATATGTATCGGTATATATTTATCGGTATATATTTATCGGTATATATTTATCGGTATATATGTATCGGTATATATGTATCTGTATATATTTATCGGTATATATTTATCGGTATATATGTATCGGTATATATTTATCGGTATATATTTATCGGTATATATGTATCGGTATATATGTATCGGTATATTATGTATCTGTATATATGTATCGGTTATATATTTATCGGTATATATTTATCGGTATATATGTATAGGGTATATATGTATCTGTATATATTTACGATATATATTTATCGGTATATATGTATCGGTATATATTTATCAGGTATATATTTATCGGTATATATGTATCGGTATATATTTATCGGTATATATTTATCGGTATATATTAATCGGTATATATTTATCTGTATATATGTATCGGTATATATTTATCGGTATATATTTATCGGTATATATTTATCGGTATATATGTATCGGTATATATTTATCGGTATATATGTATCGGTATATATGTATCGGTATATATGTATCGGTATATATGTATCTGTATATATTTATCGGTATATATGTATCGGTATATATGTATCGGTATATATGTATCTGTATATATTTATCGGTATATATGTATCGGTATATATGTATCGGTATATATGTATCTGTATATATTTATCGGTATATATGTATCGGTATATATGTATCGGTATATATGTATCGGTATATATGTATCGGTATATATGTATCGGTATATATGTATCTGTATATATTTATCGGTATATATGTATCGGTATATATGTATCGGTATATATGTATCGGTATATATTTATCGGTATATATGTATCGGTATATATTTATCGGTATATATTTATCGGTATATATGTATCGGTATATATGTATCTGTATATATTTATCGGTATATATGTATCGGTATATATGTATCGGTATATATGTATCTGTATATATTTATCGGTATATATGTATCGGTATATATGTATCGGTATATATGTATCGGTATATATGTATCTGTATATATTTATCGGTATATATGTATCGGTATATATGTATCGGTATATATGTATCTGTATATATTTATCGGTATATATGTATCGGTATATATGTATCGGTATATATGTATCGGTATATATGTATCTGTATATATTTATCGGTATATATGTATCGGTATATATGTATCGGTATATATGTATCTGTATATATTTATCGGTATATATGTATCGGTATATATGTATCGGTATATATGTATCGTATATATGTATCGGTATATATGTATCGGTATATATGTATCGGTATATATGTATCGGTATATATTTATCGGTATATATGTATCGGTATATATTTATCGGTATATATTTATCGGTATATATGTATCGGTATATATGTATCTGTATATATTTATCGGTATATATTTATCGGTATATATGTATCGGTATATATGTATCTGTATATATTTATCGGTATATATGTATCGGTATATATGTATCGGTATATATGTATCGGTATATATGTATCTGTATATATTTATCGGTATATATGTATCGGTATATATGTATCGGTATATATGTATCTGTATATATTTATCGGTATATATGTATCGGTATATATTTATCGGTATATATGTATCGGTATATATGTATCGGTATATATGTATCGGTATATATGTATCGGTATATATGTATCGGTATATATGTATCGGTATATATGTATCTGTATATATTTATCGGTATATATGTATCGGTATATATGTATCGGTATATATGTATCTGTATATATTTATCGGTATATATTTATCGGTATATATGTATCGGTATATATGTATCTGTATATATTTATCGGTATATATGTATCGGTATATATGTATCGGTATATATGTATCTGTATATATGTATCGGTATATATGTATACACAGTCAAATTTGTATAACAGAGGAAGACATATTTTTTGTATCGCTTTATCTTTTTCCCAAGTGTCCCATAAACCTTTTGTTTATGTCCCCTCTCTTCACCCTCCATCTGTTTTCTACTATCCTAGTCTTCTCTCTCACTCTCTTCTTAACCGCTCTACCTGACACAGTTCCTGTTTCTCACTTTTATTCTGTCACCTTTAGTCTTCGCTCCCTCTCCCTCACCTCTCTGTGCGTCTGCCTGATGTGTCTGTTTTATGGTTATCCAATGCCTGTGCACCCGGTGTCACTATGTGTCTATATATCAAGAACTTAGAAAAAAATTAGAAAATCTGATGATTTGGTGTCTTTGTGCGTTTATCAAGTTTATGAACAGCAAAGCCCTATGCATGGCCATGTGAGATGTGTGTGTATGTACGTATGTGTGTGTTTGTGTGTTTGTGTGTGTGTGTGTGTTTATGTGTGTGTGTGTGTTTATTTGTGTGTGTGTGTATGTGAGTATGTATGTGTTTGTGTGTTTGTGTGTGTGTGTGTTTATGTGTGTGTGTGTGTTTATTTGTGTGTGTGTGTATGTGAGTATGTATGTGTTTGTGTGTTTGTGTGTGTGTGTGTGTGTGTTTATTTGTGTGTGTGTGTATGTGAGTATGTATGTGTTTGTGTGTTTGTGTGTGTGTGTGAGTATGCATGTGTGTGTGTTTATCTGTGTGTGTGTATTTATGTGTGTATGTGAGTATGTATGTGTGTGTGTATGTGAGTATGTATGTGTTTGTGTGTTTGTGTGTGTGTGTGAGTATGCATGTGTGTGTGTTTATCTGTGTGTGTGTATTTATGTGTGTATGTGAGTATGTATGTGTTTGTGTGTTTGTGTGTGTGTGTGTTTGTGTGTGTGTGTGTTTATGTGTGTGTGTGTGTTTATTTGTGTGTGTGTGTATGTGAGTATGTATGTGTTTGTGTGTTTATGTGTGTATGTGAGTATGCATGTGTGTGTGTTTATCTGTGTGTGTGTATTTATGTGTGTATGTGAGTATGTATGTGTGTGTGTATGTGAGTATGTATGTGTGTGTATGTATGTGTGTGTGTTCATGAAGTTTATGAACAGCAAAGCCCTATGCATGGCCATGTGAGATGTGTGTGTATGTATGTATGTGTTTGTGTGTTTATGTGTGTATGTGAGTATGTATGTATGTGTGTGTGTGTGTGTATATGTAAGTATGTGTGTGTGTATGTAAGTATTTATGTTTATGTGTGTGCATATGTTTGTGAGATGAGTGTGTATGTGAGTATGTATGTGTTTGTGTGTGTGTGTATGTGAGTATATGTGTGTGTATGTAAGTATGTGTGTGTTTATGTAAGTATGTATGTTTATGTGTGTGCGTATGTATGTGTGTGTGTGTGTTTATGTGTGCACTTATATGTGTGCATGTGAGAATGTATGTGAGTATGCATGTGTATGTATGTGTGTTTGTATATGTATGCGAGTATCGATGTGTGTGTGTGCATGTATGTAAGCATGTATGTGTGTGCATGTATGTGTGCATGTGAGTCTGTATGTATGTGTGTGTGTAAGTATGTGTGTATGTGTGTGCATGTGAGTATGAATGTGTGTGTGGGTTTGTAAGTATGTGTGCATGTGTGTGCATGTGAGTATGAATGTGTGTGTGGGTTTGTAAATATGTGTGTATGTGTGTGCATGTGAGTATGAATGTGTGTGTGGGTTTATAAGTATGTGTGTAAGAATATATGTGTGTAAGCATGTGTGTAAGTATGAGTGTGTTTGTGTATGTTTGTAAGTATTTATGTATGTGTAAGTATTTGTGTGTCTGTGTGCATGTGAGTATGTATGTTTGTGTGTGTGTAAGTATGTATGTGTGTGTGTGTGTGTGTGTGTGTGTAAGTATGTGTGTGTATTTATGTGTATGTGTAAATATGTGTGTGTGTATATGTGTATGTGTGTTTGTGTGTAAGTGTGTGTATGTGAGTGAGTTATGTATGTGTTTGTGTGAGATGTATGTATGTCTCTATGAATATTAACATAATTCAGGGACAGAAAATCTCCACTATGCTGAATTGTGCACAGTAATATATAAACAATAAGTAGGTTGTAGAGAAATTAAAGAAATACACATTATAAAATCAAACTTTATTGATAACCACATTAAAATTCCTTAAGAAAAAGGAAAACAAGTGAGTACATACAATTCCTTACTGTTATCTGATCACAGGGTTAAATATCAAAGATACCCTTAGGCAACATCGCTTATCAGAAACAGGAAGGATACACAAAAAGGGAAAATATTATTTTTATGTCTGTGTATATGTTTGTGTAGGTGTGTGTGTGTATGAGTGTGTGTGAGGTGTGTGTGATATGTGTGTATAGGTGTGCATATGTATGCGAGTGTATACTGTGTATTTACTGTAAAAAATTCACATTCCAATGTTCTGCACATAGCAGAATATGTTCTATGTATTTATAAATAGATATTCCTATATATACTGTAGGTAGTGAGCGCATTTCTGGAGCGCTACATGATAGGTAACACTGCCACGTACTGTTTTTGCAAATATATTACAGTTATAAAAATGCTGCCATATATTGCACCAGTCACATGCACACTCTTACATCTTCCTATCTCCTTTCCAACAAAGGATACCAAGAGAACAAAGTAACTTTGATAATAGAAGTAAATTGGAAAGTTTTTTGTTTTTTAAAGAGATAGGAAAGTGAAAATTAAACTTGCATGATTCGGATAGAGCATGTGATTTTAAGAAACTTTTAAATTCACTTCTATTTTCAAATGGGCTTTATTCTGTTAGCATCCATTGTTGAAAAAGAATATGCACATATCCTGCACTAGTGCCGATTGGTGTCTTCACACATTTGTCTCAATTTTGGAGGGACGTCCAGTTCTTGGTATAATGGCACTGTTGCACTATATTTTCTTCACTTGATGAGGACTGTCTTCACTGTGTTCCATGGTATATCTAATGCCTTGGAAATTGTTTTGTACCCTTCTCCTGACTGATACCTTTTAACAATGAGATCCCTCTGATGCTTTAGAAGCTCTCTGCGGACCATGGCTTTTGCTGTAGGATGCAACTAACAAAATGTCAGGAAAGACCAACTAGAGCAGCTGAACTTTATTTGGGGTTAATCAGAGGCACTTTAAATGATGACAGGTGTGTACTGACTCCTATTTAACATGGTTTTGAATGTGATTGCTTAATTCTGAACACAGCTACATCCCCAGTTATAAGAGGGTGTGCACACTTATGCAACCACATTATTTTAGGTTTTTTGTTTACTTCCCTCCACCTAAAAGATTTCAGTTTGTTTTTCAATTGAGTTGTACAGTTTATAGGTCACATTAAAGGTGTAAAAAGTTCTGAAATAGTTTATCTTTGTCTCATTTTTTTACAGCACAGAAACCTGACATTTTAACAGGGGTGTGTAGACTTTTTATATCCACTGTATATATATATATATATATATATATATATATATATATATATATATATATCTGTATAAAGCTATACCTTTATATAATCATCAATATATAGGTATAGATATATGCAGAAATATGTATTTATGAAAAAATAGAACATATTCTGCTATATGAAGAACAGTAGAATGTGAAATATTCATATTTTCATGTCGGGTTAGCACACTTGAGAATATGCGATCTGGGTGTTATTTATTTCCCACTTTTTGGTACAATATCTATCTATCTATCTATCTATCTATCTATCTATCTATCTACAGTATATATATATATATATATATATATATATATATATATACACACGTGATTATATATAGGTATAGATATATACATACAGTAGGAATATCTATTTAGAAATACTTAGGACATATTTTGTTATGTGCAGAACATTGAGATGTTCCCCTTTACCCGCCTTTCTTTTTCTATCACCTGAGACCTCATATCTTTAGCCCTTATAACTTTTTTGTGCATTTTTTAATTAATATTAGATAGTATTATTATGAGTGTAAATGTACTTTTCAATGTATTTTTGGTGTGTTTTGTGACACTTTTTTGTTTCGCAAAACAGTTAACCGGAGCTCTGAGGACACGCTATCCCGGCGCTCGTTAACTTCAATTGAGCTCAAACGATCAAGTTGACTGTAATACAAGTACTACACCCAACGTGCGCAAACACCTTTTATGCTAGCGCAGAACTGTAAGCGCGCCACTCGTAATCTTGTACTTTTTTTTATGTATTTTTAACAATAAAATTTTGTTTTGTTTTCTGTATAAAATGGATAACATATTTGCACAAATTGTATTTCTAAATGATGTTTTACAAATAACAATAATATTTGGTATTTTAATTTTAATTTATTTTTGCAAATTAGTTTTCCATTTTCAACATCATTTAACAAATTATAATCATTGCATATGTTATAAACAAAAGTAAAATACATCTTGTTTTGTCATAAAATGGGCTGGAATGGGGTTCCTTGAATTTGTTTGAAGTTTTTCACAGGTCTCAATATTCTCTAAGCAGTTTTACACTTTAAACCTTACTGATTTGTCTCAACATCTGTAAATTCAAAACATGCTTATTAATTTGTCAGAAGTAGTTATTGTGGCTGTTTTCACTTTAATGGAGGGTCTGTTAGCAGATCAGATATAACTCCATGCAAGATGCTACATTTTTATCTAACTACAAGTAATATATTTGCTAATCCACCCTAGTGGACATCAAAATTGTTGCTTGGACACCGAAGTGCATACTTGCCAATAGTCCTGATTTTCCTTGGACAGTCATGGGTACTGACCTTTTGTCCTGTGGTATAACTGTTCAAGGAGTCTGCCCTGATTTGTGAACATTTACCCCGAGGAGTCACATGAATATCTAGCTAATCATGCATTAGTTCTTTGTTTATTTATTTGCATATTGAATGTCTTGCACTTTACTTTAGAACTGTGGAATAATCATATAATGGACTAGATTCAGGAACACTTGTTAGACGCACTATCATTTCTAGAATGTTGTTAGTGATTGTTCGTACCATTAACAGAAACACATATAATTAAGTGCCCCCAAATCTCAAATAGCAAACAAGAACCGCTAGCAATGTAAAAAAGTAATAATTTCAATCACAACACTTTGGAAACATACTTACAAATTAGATTATGTAAATGTCCATAATTCTAAAAATATTCACATGATTGTTTAATTAGGGTAAAAAAGTCTCAGGGGATAGAATGAGAACCATCTCAAAAAACCTTGCATACATGTCTGCGGGTGTTTTCGGCGCATTCTAAAGTCATTGTTGTGGTTTTCACCCAAATCTCAAGCATGCAGAATTAAGGACTCTTTTGCCCCCTTAGGGGATATTTTATCATGGGCCAAATGGGCCCCTTCAGGCTCACCGGAAACAGCAGTTAAGAAACAGTGGTCTTAAGACCGCTGCTCCTTAACTCGTCCGCCGCCTCTGAGGCTGTGGACAGCAATCAACCTGATCAGATACGATCAGATTGATTAACACCCCCTGCTAGGGCCAATTGGCAGTGAATCTGCAGGGGGCAGCATTGCACAAGCAGTTCACCAGAACTGCTTGTGCAATGTTAAATGCTGACAGGGTATGCTGTCGGCAATCAGCGATGTCGGGCAGACATGATTTGTTACAGTGAATCATGTCCATTTGGTAAATCAGCCCCTTAAAATATCTAATCTTGCAGTTAAGTCTCTTTATTTAAAATCTGATGTTATTGTCTCATTTTTTTTTCTTTAATTTCTTTTGATCTTTTTCAAAGTTTTTTTTGTGCATGTGATAGAGTGAACTGTTTTAAAGCACAGTGTTTCTCAGCCTCAGTTCTAAAGTACCCCTAACAGGCCAGATTGTCATGATATCGGAACTAGAGCACAAGTAAAATAATCAGCTGATCAGTAACCATGGTTACTAACCTGCTCTCACCCATCAGATGATTACTTCACCTGTGTTCTAGTTCAGATATCATAACAATCTGGCCTTTTAGGGGTACTTGAACGTACACTAGAGTTTAGAAACACTCTTCTAGAGGAGGTTTTTGTGTTCATTATTCCTTGTTTGTTTTGAAAGTTTTTGAAGGTGTTTTTATAATATTGATAGTCTTTACAATGGAACTTGTTCTGTGTTGTGAGAACAGTTGCGACTTCATTGGTTTTAAAAGAGCTGATCACACACCTCACAGCTGATATGCAGTTGTTACAAATCACTTTGAATTTCATAATTTCAAGTTGTGATGTTGGGAATAATTTTTTTCAGTGAGATTTTTGTTTCATAAATATTCCTGCCACTTCCCCCTTGAAAACATCTCCAAAATTTGCCACTTCCTCACACAAGACACAACTAAGATTTTAAGTCACTCTCTCATCATTTCCAGCCTCGACAAATTAAACTCCATTTTCTCGGGTCCACCTAGCTGCTGTCTATCTCTTTTACAACTCATAATAAATGCCTTTGCCAGGCTAATCTTCCTTACACATCGCTCCTCATCTGCTGCACCTTTCTGCCAATCTCATCACTGGATTCCTCAAACCTCTAGAATAAAACATAAAATCCTAACTTTGACATTCAAAGCCCTCAACAACACTGCTCCCCCCTATATCTCAGACCTCATCTCCAGATACTCCCCCTCCCATCCCTTTCACTCTGCTCACAACTCTCTTCTCTCCTCCTGTCTTGTCACCTCCTCACATTCCTGTCTACAAGACTTCTCCAGATTGGCCCCTATTTTGTGGAACTTTCTGCCTCACTCCACAAGACTCTCCCCTAGTTTTCATAGTTTCAAGCATTCCTTAAAGGCCCTATTGCTCAGGGAAGCATACAATACACGCTAACCTTTCTTACCTCAGTTCCTCCCTTCCTCCTTTGTCATCCCCTTGAGCCCCCTTAGCATGTAAGCATAAAAGCTCAGCTGTTTTGTAGATCATATTTATGAGAGGTAAATAACAATAGTGCAACTCTTGGCAGGACCCTTTACATATTTGTCTCCTATAAATTCTATCTTTACATATAATACCTATGTTTTTAGCTCTGCAGAATCTGTTGGTGCTCTACAAATAACTGATAATAATAATAACAATAAAAAAAGTGTTTTATTGAATTTAGGTCCATATGTCTAATTTGGTAAATTGGCATCTTTGATTCTGTTGCAGTTTGCTGATTAACCTGAACAATACATTATTTTATGTACTGTGTGCAATTTACATTGTTTTATTTTTGTGGAGGTGTGGAGTAGGTGGAGCTATGAAAACCATCAGTGGGTGTGGGCAATACTACCATAATCAGGAGTAGGCACATGTCTTTAGCCAGTGTTTGCAACATTGTTTATAGCAATGTTATACATAGTTACAAACACAGCTGCCTGAGTCCTCGATATTCAAACATCTGTCAATATATTCAAATATAAGTGGCGAACCTGTGAAGTGCCGGCGAGTAGCAATGTGTCTCCCATAGGATATAATGAGGATTGCTATGTCAGTAAAACAGTGCAGATATTGCCATTTGCCAGCACTATCAGCAGGCAGGGGGGCGTATTTGTAGTGTTATTACATAGAGCAGACAGTGCGCTCACTGAAACCAAAAACCTACCCTACCTGGCTCACACTATGAAATCTGGCCACTGAAAAGCTGTCAAGACAAACATGGCTGACAGCCTATTCATAACCTGTACTTTAGACACTGGAATATATCACACTGCTGGTGAAGTATCCCAATCAAAGTACAGGTTACTACCTCGGAACACCAGGGTAACTCCCTCAGAATGCTTACACCTACAGCATACTTTAGCTACACTCCCCTGGAATGCTCAGCTAACTCTCTTATACCACCTTCACCTATGTCATGTCTTCCCTATACACCCCTGGAATGTCCAGCTAACTCTCTAATACCGCCTACACCTTCGCTATACTTTAGCTACACTCCCCTGGAACGCCCAGCTAACTCCCTAATACCGCCTACACCTTCGCCATACTTTAGCTACACTCCCCTGGAACGCCCAGCTAACTCCCTAATACCGCCTACACCTTCGCCATACTTTAGCTACACTCCCCTGGAACGCCCAGCTAACTCCCTAATACCGCCTACACCTTCGCCATACTTTAGCTACACTCCCCTGGAACGCCCAGCTAACTCCCTAATACCGCCTACACCTTCGCCATACTTTAGCTACACTCCCCTGGAACGCCCAGCTAACTCCCTAATACCGCCTACACCTACATCATGTCTTAGCTACACTCCCCTGGAATGCCCAACTAACTCTCTTATTCCACCTACACCTATGTCAAGTCTTCCCTATACTCCTTCTGGAACAACCGGCTAACTCCCACAGAACTCCTACACCTACGTAATGTCTGCAATCTACCTGACTAAAAGTATTACAAAAAAAACTCCCTATAATAACTATAGGAGCTATGTCACTACATTTATATACAATGTTTATACAATTAATATACAATTGTTAATTTTATTATTTTAAACATAACTATATCATTTAAATTATATATTTATGCTTAAAATAATAGAAATAACAATGAAAAATAACTACATTTAAAATTAGATATAATACTTAAAATAATATGCATTATACATGCATACAATGCATATCATTTTAACATTGTATATAAATTCTGTACTAAAATAAACTATTAACCCATTATGCACCCTCACCCCCAGCACAAACTACACTATTAACCTCTAATCTACAGTAAACTAAAGAACTAACCACCCCCTAACCTATTAACCCCTATACCATCACAACCCCTAATGCAATGAGCCCCTTAATCTATTAACCTATAATTAGTGATGTCGCAAACTTAAAATTTTCTGTTCGCGAACCGTGAACGCAAACGTCCACAACTGTTCGCAAACGGGGGAACCGGGCGAACCGCCATTGACTTCAATAGGCAGGCGAATTTTAAAACCCACAGGGACTCTTTCTGGCCACAATATTGATGGAAAAGTTGTTTCAAGGGTACTAACACCTGGACTGTGGCATGCCGGAGGGGGATCCATGGCAAAACTCCCACGTAAAATTACATAGTTGATGCAGAGTCTGGTTTTAATCCATAAAGGGCATAAATCACCTAACATTCCTAAATTGTTTGGAATAACGTGCTTTAAAACATCAGGTATGATGTTGTATCGATCAGGTAGTGTAAGGGTTACGCCCGCTTCACAGTGACAGACCAAACTCCCCGTTTAACACACCGCAAACAACCGCAAACTCCCCATTTGCACAAGGTTGGATACCAAGCTAGCCATGTCCCGTTCCTTGTCCTCACTGATGTCATTGAAGGTCTCTTCCTCCACCCAGCCACGTAAAACACCAAGTGTCCCCGAAAGGTGACAACAAGCCCCCTGGGACGCCTGCTGTGTTTGGTCTTCCACCTCCTCAAAGCCACCTTCCTCCTCTGACTCCTCTTCTTCAGACTCCTCTATCTGCGTTGCCTCTCTCTGCGTTATTATAAGATGTGTTAAGTAGTACTATTCTTCTCAGTTTAATCCCTGTTCCGTCCCCTATCAGGGGACGTGTATATGGCATGGATTTTAGGAACCGGGAGATGGAAAAAGATGCTTGGTCGGTCCTCCTACTTCAAATTTGGGGCACTGCGCGTGCAATCGTGGCCGGACTTTTAGCCAACGGACATTTGGCCGAAACACAAGTGGCTGTCAGATAACAGTCCGGCCACGAGATGGATAGATTTGATAGATAGATAGATAGATACATAGATTAGATAGATAGATCAATAGATGCAATAGATACATTTGATAGATACGATAGATAGATTTGATAGATAAATAGATAGATTTGATAGATATATAATTTCCCAGACAGAGAATTACAAGACGTGCGGTCTGGGACCCATGGTAAGGTTCCCAGAGGCAGTAGCGGCGCCAGGGGACGTGTATTTTGCATGGATTTTAGGAACCGGGAGATGGAAAAAGATGCTTGGTCGGTCCTCCTACTTCAAATTTGGGGCACTGTGCATGCACTCTACTGTGCCACCAGATATGAGTGGTGTGTTAACTATTCTGATCAGTATAATCCCTGTTACGTCCCCAATCAGGGGACGTGTATATGGCATGGATTTTATGAACCAGGAGATGGAAAAAGATGCTTGGTCGGTCCTCCTACTTCAAATTTGGGGCACTGCGCGTGCAATCGTGGCCGGACTTTTAGCCGACGGACATTTGGCCGAAACACAAGTGGCTGTCACAAAACAGTCCGGCCACGAGATAGATAGATTTGATAGATAGATACATAGATTAGATAGATAGATCAATAGATGCAATATACATTTGATAGATACGATAGATAGATAGATCAATTTGATAGATAAATAGATAGATTTGATAGATAGATAATTTCCCAGACAGAGAATTACAAGACGTGCGGTCTGTGACCCATTAAAAGGTTCCCAGAGGCAGTTGCGGCGACAGGGGACGTGTATATGGCATGGATTTTAGGAACCGGGAGATGGAAAAAGATGCTTGCTCGGTCCTCCTACTTCAAATTTGGGGCACTGCGTGTGCAATCTAATGTGCCACCAGATAGGAGTGGTGTGTTAAGTAGTACTATTCCTATCAGTTTAATCCCTGTTAAGTGCCTTTTTTTTGTTTGGTTTTTGAAGCCACAGTGCAGCACCAGAGGCCAGAAAAATTTGGCATGTACACATGCCTGAAAAATTAGGTATTGTTGCAGCCGCTGCTGTAGCAGCGGCCAGAAAAATTGATGTTTGTTTCCCAGGCAGAAAGTGCCCTAAAACATTGCAGCTTGAACCCTAGTTGGTGGCGGATAAGTCACACAAGTCATCCGGCATTCGAAGATAAAATACAGCAGCGTGTGGACCATTTTTAGCCCAAGGCAGATCATCTCATCAGGCCTTTTTTACTCAAATTTATCGCCCAATGTCAGTCCCTTCGGGATCCATCCCTCATTCATCTTAATAAAGGTGAGGTAATCTAGACTTTTTTTGACCTAGGTGACTTCATTCTCAGTGACAATACCTCCTGCTGCACTGAAGGTCCTTTCTGACAGGACACTTGAAGCGGGGCAGGCCAGAAGTTCTATTGCAAATTGGGAGAGCTCAGGCCACAGGTCAAGCCTGCACACCCAGTAGTCAAGGGGTTCATCGCTCCTCAGAGTGTCGAGATCTGCAGTTAAGGCGAGGTAGTTTGCTACCTGTTGGTCGAGTCGTTCTCTGAGGGTGGATCCCGAAGGGCTGTGGCGATGCATAGGAGTTAAAAAGCTCTGCATGTCCTCCATCAACAACACGTCTGTAAAGCATCCTGTCCTTGCCGGCGTGGTCGTGGGAGTCGGAGGATTACTTTCACCTCTTCCCCCTATTAGATTCCCGTTGTGCTGTGACATCACCCTTATACGCTGTGTAAAGCATACTTTTTAATTTATTTTGGAACTGCTGCATCCTTTCCGACTTGTGGTAATTTGGTAACATTTCAGGCACTCTATGCTTATACCGGGGGTCTAGTAGCATGGACACCCAGTACAGGTCGTTCTCCTTCAGCTTTTTATACGAGGGTCCCTCAACAGGCACGACAGCATGAAAGACCCCATTTGCACAAGGTTAGATGCCAAGCTACTCATGTCCCGTTCCTCATCCTCAGTGATCTCACTGAAGGTATCTTTTTCCCCCCAGCCACGTACAACACCACGGGTACCAGATAGGTGACAACGAGCACCCTGGGCTGCCTGTTGTGGTTGGTCTTCCTCCTCCTCCTCCTCAAAGCCACATTCCTCCTCTGACTCCTCTTCCTCACAATCCTCTTCCAGCGTTGCCGCTGGTCCAGCAAGTGATGCTGATAAGGTTGTTTCTGGTGGTGATTGTGACCACAACTCTTCCTCTTCACACTCATCTACGGCGTGATCCAGCACTCTTCGCAGGGCACGTTCCAGGAAGAAAACAAATGGTATGATGTCGCTGATGGTGCCTTCGGTGCGACTAACTAGGTTTGTCACCTCCTCAAAAGGACGCATGAGCCTACGGGCATTGCTCATGAGCGCCCAGTAACGTGGCAAAAAAATTCCCAGCTCCGCAGAGGCTGTCCTAGCACCCCGGTCATACAAATACTCATTAACGGCTTTTTCTTGTTGGAGCAGGTGGTCGAAGATTAGGAGTGTTGAATTCCAACGTGTCGGGCTGTCACAAATCAAACGCATCACTGGCATGTTGTTTCGCCGCTGGATATCGCAAAAGTGCACCATGGCCGTGTAGGAACGCCTCAAATGGCCACACACCTTCCTGGCCTGCTTCAGGACGTCCTGTAAGCCTGGGTACTTATGCACAAAGCGTTGTACGATCAGATTACACACATGTGCCATGCACGGCTCATGTGTCAACTTGCCCAATTTCAATGCCGCCACCAAATTACTTCCATTGTCAGAAACCACTTTGCCGATCTCCAGTTGGTGCGGAGTCAGCCACTGATCCACCTGTGCTTTCAGGGCGGACAGGAGTGCTGGTTCGGTGTGACTCTCTGCTTTCAGGCAAGTCAACCCCAAGACGGCATGACACTGCCGTATCCGGGATGTGGAATAGTACCTGCGGAGCTGGGGGAGGGGTGCTGTTAATGTGGAGCAAGACACAGCAGCAGAAGAGGACTCAGCCGAGGAGGTTATGGAAGAGGATGGAGTAGGAGGAGTAGAGGACGTGGCAGCAGGCCTGCCTGCAAGTCGTGGCGGTGTCACCAACTCCTCCTCTGCAGAGCCACACATTCCATGCTTGGCAGTCATCAGCAGGTTTACCCAATGCGCAGTGTAGGTGATATACCTGCCCTGACCATGCTTTGCAGACCAGCTATCAGTGGTCATATGGACCCTTGCCCCAACACTGTGTGCCAGACATGCCATTACTTCCTTTCGTACAATCGAGTACAGGTTGGGGATTGCCTTTTGTGAAAAGAAATTTCGGCCGGGTACCTTCCACTGCGGTGTCCCAATAGCTACAAATTTTTTGAACACCTCAGACTCCACCAGGTTGTATGGTAAAAGCTGGCAGGCTAAGAGTTCAGACAAGCCAGCTGTCAGACGCCAGGCAAGGGGGTGACTTTGTGACATTGGCTTCTTACGCTCAAACATGTCCTTGACAGACACCTGACTGTGGGCAGATGAGCAGGAACTGCTCCGGAAGAGAGATGGAGTGGTGGATGGTTTAGAGGGGGCAAGGAGGACAGCAGTGGTTGACGTGGCTGAAGATGCTGGACCAGGAGGAGGATGGCGGCTTTGAGTTTGTGTGCTGCTTCTACTCATGTGTTGATCCCATAGGCGTTTGTGATGTGCGATCATGTGCCTTCGCAAAGCAGTTGTACCTAGGTGGGTGTTGGACTTCCCACAACTCAGTTTCTTTTGGCACAGGTTGCAAATGGCATCGCTGTTGTCAGAGGCAGACACACAATAAAAATACCACACTGCTGAGCTCTGCGATTACGGCATTCTGGTGGTGGCAACAGCATACGTTGATTGGCGTGCTGTCTGGCTGACCCCGGGTGCCGATGCATGCTGTCTGACTGTGCCACTAGCTCCTTGCGACGACCTCCCCCTGCTTCCAACTCATCTCCTCCTCTCTGTCTCCCCATCTGAACTTTCCCCCTGTTCTTCTTCTCTTCTAGCGGGCACCCACGTGACATCCACGGATGCATCGTCATCATCAACCGCTTCACTTCTATCTGACAAATCAACAAAGAAAGCAGCAGCGGGTACAACATCATCATCACACCGTACATCCATGTCTGTAATGCTGCCTGACTGAGACATATCACTGTTATCTACATCCTCTGTCAATGATGGTTGCGCATCACTCATTTCTTCCAACTGATGTGTAAAAAACTCCTCTGACAGATCAAGTGAAGCGGCTGTGGTGCTAGTGTTGGTGGTGGTGGCAGGTGGGCGAGTGGTAACTTGAGAGGTGCCCGAAGATAAGCTGGAGGAGGATGGTGCGTCAAGGTTCGGAGCGGAAGCTATAGAAGATTGGGTGTCCTGTGTTATAAAGTCAACTATGTCCTCCTCAGAACTTTTTGAGTTCATGGGACGTGGCCTCTGAACACTGGGCATTATTCTAGTGCCAAAGGGAATCACAGCACCACGACCACGACGGCACCTGCGGGGTGGCCTGCCTCTGCCTGTCATTTATTTTTAAATGTACACTTACACTACTATTAAACAAGATATGAGTGGTGGCACTGGGCAAGTGGGCACAGTATACGCTGTGAGCCTGACACAAAAAAGCAGACTGATGTTTCACAGTCCAAAAAGTTTTTATTTTTTTAAATGTACACTTACACTACTATTAAACAAGATATGAGTGGTGGCACTGGGCGAGTGGGCCCAGTATAAGCTATGAGCCTGAAACAAAAAAGCAGACTGATGTTTCACAGTCCAAAAAGTTTTTTTTGTTTTTAAATGTACGCTTACACTACTATTAAACAAGATATGAGTGGTGGCACTGGGCAAGTGGGCCCAGTATAAGCTGTGAGCCTGACACAAAAAAGCAGACTGATGTTTCACAGTCCAAAAAGTTTTTTGTTTTTAAATTTACACTACTGTTACACCAGATATGAGTGGTGGCACTGGGCAAGTGGGCAAAGTATACGCTGTCAGCCTGGCACACACGCTGGCAGGCTACAACTGCAATTAGATTACACAAGCAGACTGATGTTTCACAGTCGAAATTTTTTTTTTTTTTAAATGTACACTACTGTTACACCAGATATGAATGGTGGCACTGGGCAAGTGGGCCTGGCACACACACTGGCAGGCAGGCAACTGCAATTAGATTACACAAGCAGACTGATGATTCACAGTCAAAAAAGTTTTTTTTTTTAAATTTACACTACTGTTACACCAGATATGAGTGGTGTGGCACTGAGCAAGTGGGTCTGGCACACACGCTGGCAGGCAGGCAACTGCAATTAGATTACACTAGCAGACTGATGTTTCACAGTCAAAAAAGTTTTTTTTTTAAATTTACACTACTGTTACACCAGATATGAGTGGTGTGGCACTGGGCAAGTAGGTCTGGCACACACGCTGGCAGGCAGGCAACTGCAATTAGATTACACAAGCAGACTGATGTTTCACAGTCAAAAAAGTTTTTTTTTTTTTAAATTTACACTACTGTTTCACCAGATATGAGTGGTGGCACTGGGCAAGTTGGCCTGGCACACACGCTGGCAGGCAGGCAACTGCAATTAGATTACACTAGCAGACTGATGTTTCACAGTCAAAAAAGTTTGTTTTTTTTAAATTTACACTACTGTTATACCAGATATGAGTGGTGTCACTGGGCAAGTGGGCCTGGCACACAAGATGGCAGGAAGGCAACTGCAATTAGATTACACTAGCAGACTGATGTTTCAAAGTCAATTTTTTTTTTTTTTTTAAATTTACACTACTGTTACACCAGATATGAGTGGTGGCACTGGGCAAGTGGGCCTGGCACACACGCTGACAGGCAGGCAACTGCAATTAGATTACACTAGCAGACTGATGTTTCACAGTCAAAAATTTTTTTTTTTTTAAATTTACACTACTGTTACACCAGATATGAGTGGGGGCACTGGGCAAGTGGGCACAGTATACACTAGCAGACTGATGTTTCACAGTCGAAATTTTTTTTTTTTTAAATGTACACTACTGTTACACCAGATATGAATGGTGGCAGTGGGCAAGTGGGCCTGGCACAAACGCTGGCAGGCAGGCAACTTCAATTAGATTACACTAGCAGACTGATGTTTCAAAGTCAAAATTTTTTTTTTAAAATTTACACTACTGTTACACCAGATATGAGTGGTGGCACTGGGCAAGTGGGCCTGGCACACACACTGGCAGGCAGGCAACTGCAATTAGATTACGCAAGCAGACTGATGATTCACAGTCAAAAAAGTTTTTTTTTTTTAATTTACACTACTGTTACACCAGATATGAGTGGTGTGGCACTGAGCAAGTGGGTCTGGCACACACGCTGGCAGGCAGGCAACTGCAATTAGATTACACTAGCAGACTGATGTTTCACAGTCAAATAAGTTTTTTTTTTTAAATTTACACTACTGTTACACCAGATATGAGTGGTGTGGCACTGGGCAAGTGGGTCTGGCACACACGCTGGCAGGCAGGCAACTGCAATTAGATTACACTAGCAGACTGATGTTTCACAGTCAAAAAAGTTTTTTTTTTTTTAAATTTACACTACTGTTTCACCAGATATGAGTGGTGGCACTGGGCAA
This sequence comes from Bombina bombina, assembly GCF_027579735.1. Classification (NCBI taxonomy): domain Eukaryota; kingdom Metazoa; phylum Chordata; class Amphibia; order Anura; family Bombinatoridae; genus Bombina; species Bombina bombina. Next base: position 66,764,948 of record NC_069507.1, read on the forward strand.
GTTGGCCTGGCACACACGCTGGCAGGCAGGCAACTGCAATTAGATTACACTAGCAGACTGATGTTTCACAGTCAAAAAAGTTTTTTTTTTTTTAAATTTACACTACTGTTACACCAGATATGAGTGGTGTGGCACTGGGCAAGTGGGTCTGGCACACACGCTGGCAGACAGGCAACTGCAATTAGATTACACTAGCAGACTGATGTTTCACAGTCAAAAAAGTTTTTTTTTTTTAAATTTACACTACTGTTATACCAGATATGAGTGGTGTCACTGGGCAAGTGGGCCTGGCACACAAGCTGGCAGGAAGGCAACTGCAATTAGATTACACTAGCAGACTGATGTTTCACAGTCAATTTTTTTTTTTTTTAAATTTACACTACTGTTACACCAGATATGAGTGGTGGCACTGGGCAAGTGGGCCTGGCACACACGCTGACAGGCAGGCAACTGCAATTAGATTACACTAGCAGACTGATGTTTCACAGTCAACATTTTTTTTTTTTAAATTTACACTACTGTTACACCAGATATGAGTGGGGGCACTGGGCAAGTGGGCACGGTATACACTAGCAGACTGATGTTTCACAGTCGAAATTTTTTTTTTAAATGTACACTACTGTTACACCAGATATGAATGGTGGCAGTGGACAAGTGGGCCTGGCACAAACGCTGGCAGGCAGGCAACTTCAATTAGATTACACTAGCAGACTGATGTTTCAAAGTCAATTTTTTTTTTTTTTAAATTTACACTACTGTTACACCAGATATGAGTGGTGGCACTGGGCAAGTGGGCCTGGCACACACACTGGCAGGCAGGCAACTGCAATTAGATTACACAAGCAGACTGATGATTCACAGTCAAAAAAGTTTTTTTTTTTAAATTTACACTACTGTTACACCAGATATGAGTGGTGTGGCACTGAGCAAGTGGGTCTGGCACACACGCTGGCAGGCAGGCAACTGCAATTAGATTACACTAGCAGACTGATGTTTCACAGTCAAATAAGTTGTTTTTTTTAAAATTTACACTACTGTTATACCAGATATGAGTGGTGTCACTGGGCAAGTGGGCCTGGCACACAAGCTGGCATGAAGGCAACTGCAATTAGATTACACTAGCAGACTGATGTTTCACAGTCAATTTTTTTTTTTTTTAAATTTACACTACTGTTACACCAGATATGAGTGGTGGCACTGGGCAAGTGGGCCTGGCACACACGCTGACAGGCAGGCAACTGCAATTAGATTACACTAGCAGACTGATGTTTCACAGTCAACATTTTTTTTTTTTAAATTTACACTACTGTTACACCAGATATGAGTGGGGGCACTGGGCAAGTGGGCACGGTATACACTAGCAGACTGATGTTTCACAGTCGAAATTTTTTTTTTAAATGTACACTACTGTTACACCAGATATGAATGGTGGCAGTGGACAAGTGGGCCTGGCACAAACGCTGGCAGGCAGGCAACTTCAATTAGATTACACTAGCAGACTGATGTTTCAAAGTCAATTTTTTTTTTTTTTAAATTTACACTACTGTTACACCAGATATGAGTGGTGGCACTGGGCAAGTGGGCCTGGCACACACACTGGCAGGCAGGCAACTGCAATTAGATTACACAAGCAGACTGATGATTCACAGTCAAAAAAGTTTTTTTTTTTAAATTTACACTACTGTTACACCAGATATGAGTGGTGTGGCACTGAGCAAGTGGGTCTGGCACACACGCTGGCAGGCAGGCAACTGCAATTAGATTACACTAGCAGACTGATGTTTCACAGTCAAATAAGTTGTTTTTTTTAAAATTTACACTACTGTTACACCAGATATGAGTGGTGTGGCACTGGGCAAGTGGATCTGGCACACACGCTGGCAGGCAGGCAACTGCAATTAGATTACACTAGCAGACTGATGTTTCACAGTCCAAAAAGTTTTTTTTTTTTTAAATTTACACTACTGTTACACCAGATATGAGTGGTGTGGCACTGGGCAAGTGGGTCTGGCACACACGCTGGCAGGCAGGCAACTGCAATTAGATTACACTAGCAGACTGATGTTTCACAGTCAAAAAAGTTTTTTTTTTTTTAAATTTACACTACTGTTTCACCAGATATGAGTGGTGGCACTGGGCAAGTTGGCCTGGCACACACGCTGGCAGGCAGGCAACTGCAATTAGATTACACTAGCAGACTGATGTTTCACAGTCAAAAAAGTTTTTTTTTTTTAAATTTACACTACTGTTACACCAGATATGAGTGGTGTCACTGGGCAAGTGGGCCTGGCACACAAGCTGGCAGGAAGGCAACTGCAATTAGATTACACTAGCAGACATGTTTCACAGTCAAATTTTTTTTTTTTTTTAAATTTACACTACTGTTACACCAGATATGAGTGGTGGCACTGGGCAAGTGGGCCTGGCACACACGCTGACAGGCAGGCAACTGCAATTAGATTACACTAGCAGACTGATGTTTCACAGTCAAAAAAGTATTTTTTTTTTAAATTTACACTACTGTTATACCAGATATGAGTGGTGGCACTGGGCAAGTGGCTTGGCAGGCAGGCAACTGCAATTAGATTACACAGGGAAAAAAATAAAAATAAATAATGATGTTCTAGCCCTAAAAAGGGCTTTTTGGGGTGCTGTCCTTCAGGACTGTAGTGGACACTGAATACACTAGCCTAGCTATCAATTTCCCTATTAAATCATCAGCAGCTATACTGTCCCTCCTCTCACTAACAATGCAGCTTTCGAATGAATCTAAAATGGCTGCTGTTCAGGAGCTGGGAAGGTCTGGGAGGGAGGGTCTGCTGCTGATTGGCTGGAATGTGTCTGCAGACTGTGAGATACAGGGTCAAAGTTTACTCAATGATGACGAATAGGGGGCGGATTGAACATCGCATATGTTCGCCCGCAGCGGCGAATGCCAACATGCTATGTTCGCCGGGAACTATTCGCCGGCGAACTATTCGCGACATCACTACCTATAATCTGCCACAACACCCCAACCCAAACTACTCCTACACTACTAACACCTATCCCCCCCACCTCTAAGATAACACCCCTTACAAACATTACAGAAAAAACTCAACACCAAATGCCTATACTAAAACTAAGGCCCCCTTCTAAAAAATCACCCCCAAAATAAAAAAAGTGATTTAGCTCTTACTCACATAAAAACTAAAATCCCATTCTATAATAAAAGTAATCTCCCACCCCACCCTCCATAAAAGTCTACGCTAAAAAAACAACAACTTAAACTAAAAAATAATCCTATCCAAAAAAAGACTGCCCTGAAAAGGACATTAGGTTGGGCATTGCCCTTAGAAGGCATTTGGTAGGGCAGTGCCCCAAATTAATTACAGCTCTTTTGCTGCACAAAATATAACCTATTCTAAAAATAAACTATTGTAAAAAAAAAAAGGTTGCCCTGAAAAGGACATTAACGCCTAGATTTGGAGTTTTGCGGCCAAGGGGGTGCGTTAGCTACGCGTGCTTTTTTCTGGCCGCACCTTTTAAATACCGCTGGTATTTAGAGTTCACAGAATGGCAGGGTTTTCAGTGTGTTAGGCTCCAAAAAGGGAGCGTAGAGCATAATTTAACGCCACTGCAACTCTAGATACCAGCGGTGCTTACAGACGCGGCCAGCCTCAAAAACGTGCTCGTGCACAATTCCCCCATAGGAAACAATGGGGCAGTTTGAGCTGAAAAAAAACCTAACACCTGCAAAAAAGCCGCGTTCAGCTCCTAACGCAGCCCCATTGTTTCCTATGGGGAAACACTTCCTACGTCTGCACCTAACACTCTAACATGTACCCCGAGTCTAAACACCCCTAACCTTACACTTATTAACCTCTAATCTGCCGCCCCCGCTATCGCTGACACCTGCATATTTTTTTTAACCCCTAATCTGCCGCTCCGTAAACCGCCGCTACTTACATTATCCCTATGTACCCCTAATCTGCTGCCCCTAACACCGCCGACCCCTATATTATATTTATTAACCCCTAATCTGCCGCCCCCAATGTCGCCTCCACTTAACTACACTTATTAACCCCTAATCTGCCGACCGGACCTGAGCGCTACTATAATAAATGTATTAACCCCTAATCCGCCTCACTCCCGCCTCAATAACCCTATAAGAAATAGTATTAACCCCTAATCTGCCCTCCCTAACATTGCCGACACCTAACTTCAAGTATTAACCCCTAATCTGCCGATCGGAGCTCACCGCTACTCTAATAAATTTTTTAACCCCTAAAGCTAATTCTAACCCTAACCCTAACACCCCCCTAAATTAAATATAATTTTATTCTAACAAAATAAATTAACTCTTATTAAATAACTTATTCCTATTTAAAGCTAAATACTTACCTGTAAAATAAACCCTAATATAGCTACAATATAAATTATAATTACATTGTAGCTATTTTAGGATTAATATTTATTTTACAGGCAACTTTGTAATTATTTTAACCAGGTACAATAGCTATTAAATAGTTAATAACTATTTAATAGTTACCTAGTTAAAATAATAACAAAATTACCTGTAAAATAAATCCTAACCTAAGTTACAATTAAACCTAACACTACACTATCAATAAATTAATTAAATAAAATAATTACAATTATCTACAATTAAACCTAACACTACACTATCAATAAATAAATTAAATACAATTCCTACAAATAAATACAATTAAATAAACTAACTAAAGTACAAAAAATAAAAAAGAACTAAGTTACAAAAAATAAAAAAATATTTACAAACATTAGAAAAAAATTACAACAATTTTAAACTAATTACACCTACTCTAAGCCCCCTAATAAAATAACAAAGACCCCCAAAATAAAAAAATGCTCTACCCTATTCTAAATTACAAAAGTTCAAAGCTCTTTTTCCTTACCAGCCCTTAAAAGGGCCCTTTGCGGGGCATGCCCCAAAAAATTCAGCTCTTTTGCCTGTAAAAAACAACATACAATACCCCCCCCCCCAACATTACAACCCACCACCCACATACCCCTAATCTATCCCAAACCCCCTTAAATAAACCTAACACTAAGCCCCTGAAGATCTTCCTACCTTATCTTCACCACGCCGGGTTCACCGATCGATCCAGAAGAGCTCCTCCGATGTCTTGATCCAAGCCCAAGCGGGGGGCTGAAGATGTCCATGATCCGACTAAAGTCTTCATCCAAGCGGGAGCTGAAGAGGTCCATGATCCGACTGAAGTCTTCATCCAAGCAGGAGCTGAAGAGGTCCATGATCCGGCTGAAGTCTTCTATCAAGCGGCATCTTCAATCTTCTTTCTTCCGGATCCATGTTCATCCCGCCGACGCAGAACATCCATCTTCACCGACGACTTCCCGACGAATGACGGTTCCTTTAAGGGACGTCATCCAAGATGGCGTCCCTCAAATTCCAATTGGCTGATAGGATTCTATCAGCCAATCGGAATTAAGGTAGGAAAATTCTGATTGGCTGATGGAATCAGCCAATCAGAATCAAGTTCAATCCGATTGGCTGATCCAATCACCCAATCAGATTGAGCTTGCATTCTATTGGCTGTTCCGATCAGCCAATAGAATGCGAGCTCAATCTGATTAGCCTTAGACTGCTATAGACATGTGCACGCTCCTGAGCTCCTATCAGACTATTTAGGTTTACTCTAAACAAAGGATATCAAGAGAACAAAACACATTTTATAATAGAAGAGAATTAGATAGTTGTTTAAAACGATATACTCTATTTGAATCACTAAAGTTAAATTTTGACTTTACTGTCCCCTATAAAAGATTATATATATATAAATTTGTATGTATTTACATACAGGTGGCATATTTCTGTATGAAGTACTCACAAGCCTTCATACATTTTTCTGTATATAGTATGCATTTTGGTATATTGTTATATGATATTGATATATGTATGTGTATATTTATGGGCATGTAAAGTGTGTATATGCATTCTTCTGTACATCAAGCAAGTATAATTATTATTATCTGGCATATGTTTGCAGAACAAGTAACTGCAGCTGTGAGGTCAGCCAGAAATAGCACAGGCACAGGAAGACATTTAACTTTTTACGGCACGTATTAGAGGCTAAGTCTATGCATATTGTCTAACCTACAAGGAATGCCATTACATAGAGACTCAGAGGGGGCAGAGCGGGCAGGAAATGAGGACATACCCCACACGGCTCTAGGAAATGAAAAACTGCAGCTAGGTAACAACATCTTATTAATATAGGTTACCATCAATGGACACTGCCCCTATCAATGCAAGAGGAAGATGGCACCTGTTCATAATAATAATTGGATACTTGTATAGTGCACAACCTCAAACTTAATCGACTCGCAGCACTGATAACAGGTATTCTTACTACCCAGCTTAATGGTACTCATTTTACCGACCTCAGAAGGATAAAAGACTGAGTAGACCTTGCCGGGATTGAACCTGCAACCATTGGGTTGCCACAGATCTCTGTAACAGTTCATTAGCACAATGAGCTGTCTGTCCAGCTTATAAGGACAATTGTTTGTATTTAAAGTGTTAGGGGGGGGTTTATTTATATCAGAAACACATATTTTCTTGTTGGCAATGGACTGCCTACAGTGACTGCTCAGATAGACAAAATATGGTGCTGATTACATGGACTTTTTAATAGTGGACTCATTGGGTTATAATAGTGGTCCTGCTCATAAGGATATCATGGTGATCCTTCTAATTTGGGAATAATGGTGGACCTGCTCTTAGGGATACATAGGGATAATTAGCCATATGCATTTGTATTCAGATGAATCTGAATTTTTCCAAATATTGCCTAATTCTTTCATTCGGTACAGATCCAAATAAACAAACGGCAGCCTGCACAAATAAAAAGAGTAAAGAAAGAACGTATTGACAACATTTGTTATTACATTCATTTATTTGTTATTCTTTTATTAAAAATAACCTGATATAACCTACTCAGCTCTATGCTGTCAGTTTAGGCCTTAGGGGATGTTAGAGACAGCTGCACACAGGGATGTTAGAGAGAGCTGCACACAGGGATGTTAGAGAGAGCTGCACACAGGGATGTTAGAGAGAGCTGCAAACAGGGATGTTAGAGAGAGCTGCACACAGGGATGTTAGAGAGAGCTGCACACAGGGATGTTAGAGAGAGCTGCAAACAGGGATGTTAGAGAGAGCTGCACACAGGGATGTTAGAGAGAGCTGCACACAGGGATGTTAGAGAGAGCTGCACACAGGGATGTTAGAGAGAGCTGCAAACAGGGATGTTAGAGACAGATGCACACAGGGATGTTAGAGACAGCTGCACACAGGGATGTTAGAGAGAGCTGCACACAGGGATGTTAGAGACAGATGCACACAGGGATATTAGAGACAGCTGCACACAGGGATGTTAGAGACAGCGGCACACAGGGATATTAGAGACAGCTGCACACAGGGATGTTAGAGACAGCTGCACACAGGGATGTTAGAGAGAGCTCCACACAGGGATATTAGAGACAGCTGCACACAGGGATGTTAGAGACAGCTGCACACAGGGATATTAGAGACAGCTGCACACAGGGATGTTAGAGACAGCTGCACACAGGGATGTTAGAGAGAGCTGCAAACAGGGATGTTAGAGAGAGCTGCACACAGGGATGTTAGAGACAGCTGCACACAGGGATGTTAGAGACAGCTGCACACAGGGATGTTAGAGACAGCTGCACACAGGGTAGTTAGAGAGAGCTGCACACAGGGATGTTAGAGAGAGCTGCACACAGGGATGTTAGAGAGAGCAGCACATAGGGATGTTAGAGACAGCTGCACACAGGGATCTAAGAGAGAGCAGCACACAGGGATGTTAGAGAGAGCTGCACACAGGGATGTTAAAGAGAGCTGCACACAGGGATGTTAGAGAGAGCTGCACACAGGGATGTTAGAGAGAGAGCTGCACACAGGGATGTTAGAGAGAGCTGCACACAGGGATGTTAGAGACAGATGCACACAGGGATGTTAGAGAGAGCTGCACACAGGGATGTTAGAGAGAGCTGCACACAGGGATGTTAGAGAGAGCAGCACATAGGGATGTTAGAGAGAGCTGCACACAGGGATGTTAGAGAGAGCTGCACACAGGGAAGTTAGAGAGAGCTGCACACAGGGATGTTAGAGACAGCTGCACACAGGGATGTTAGAGAGAGCTGCACACAGGGATGTTAGAGAGAGCTGCTGCACACAGGGATGTTAGAGACAGCTGCACACAGGGAAGTTAGAGAGAGCTGCACACAGGGATGTTAGAGAGAGCTGCACACAGGGATGTTAGAGACAGCAGCACACAGGGATGTTAGAGACAGCAGCACACAGGGATGTTAGAGAGAGCTGCACACAGGGATGTTAGAGACAGCTGCACACAGGGATGTTAGAGAGAGCTGCACACAGGGATGTTAGAGACTGATGCACACAGAGATGTTAGAGACAGCTGCACACAGGGATGTTAGAGAGAGCTGCACACAGAGATGTTAGAGAGAGCTGCACACAGGGATGTTAGAGAGAGTTTCACACAGGGATGTTAGAGAGAGCTGCACACAGGGATGTTAGAGAGAGCTGCACACAGGGATGTTAGAGAGAGCTGCACACAGGGATGTTAGAGAGAGCTGCAAACAGGCATGTTAGAGACAGATGCACACATGGATGTTAGAGACAGCTGCACACAGGGATGTTAGAGAGAGCTGCACACAGGGATGTTAGAGAGAGCTGCACACAGGGATGTTAGAGACAGCTGCACACATGGATGTTAGAGACAGCTGCACACAGGGATGTTAGAGACAGATGCACACAGGGATGTTAGAGACAGATGCACACAGGGATGTTAGAGAGAGCTGCACACAGGGATGTTAGAGAGAGCAGCACACAGGGATGTTAGAGACAGATGCACACAGGGATGTTAGAGAGAGCTGCACACAGGGATGTTAGAGAGAGCAGCACACAGGGATGTTAGAGACAGATGCACACAGGGATGTTAGAGAGAGCTGCACACAGGGATGTTAGAGAGAGCAGCACACAGGGATGTTAGAGAGAGCTGCACACAGGGATGTTAGAGAGAGCAGCACACAGGGATGTTAGAGAGAGATGCACACAGGGATGTTAGAGAGAGCTGCACACAGGGATGTTAGAGAGAGCTGCACACAGGGATATTAGAGAGAGCTGCACACAGGGATGTTAGAGACAGCTGCACACAGGGATGTTAGAGACAGCTGCACACAGGGATGTTAGAGACAGCTGCACACAGGGATGTTAGAGAGAGATGCACACAGGGATGTTAGAGAGAGCTGCACACAGGGATGTTAGAGACAGATGCACACAGGGACGTTAGAGACAGCTGCACACAGGGATGTTAGAGAGAGCTGCACACAGGGACGTTAGAGACAGATGCACACAGGGATGTTAGAGACAGCTGCACACAGAGATGTTAGAGACAGATGCACACAGGGATGTTAGAGACAGCTGCACACAGGGATGTTAGAGAGAGCTGCACACAGGGATGTTAGAGACAGCTGCACACAGGGATGTTAGAGAGAGCTGCACACAGGGATGTTAGAGACAGCTGCACACAGGGATGTTAGAGAGAGCAGCACACGGATGTTAGAGAGAGCTGCACACAGGGATGTTAGAGACAGCTGCACACAGGGATGTTAGAGACAGCTGCACACAGGGATGTTAGAGAGAGATGCACACAGGGATGTTAGAGACAGCTGCACACAGGGATGTTAGAGAGAGCTGCACACAGGGATGTTAGAGAGAGCTGCACACAGGGATATTAGAGAGAGCTGCACACAGGGATGTTAGAGACAGCTGCAAACAGGGATGTTAGAGACAGCTGCACACAGGGATGTTAGAGACAGATGCACACAGGGATGTTAGAGACAGCTGCACACAGGGATGTTAGAGAGAGATGCACACAGGGATGTTAGAGAGAGCTGCACACAGGGATATTAGAGACAGATGCACACAGGGACGTTAGAGACAGATGCACACAGGGATGTTAGAGACAGCTGCACACAGAGATGTTAGAGAGAGCTGCACACAGGGATGTTAGAGAGAGATGCACACAGGGATGTTAGAGACAGATGCACACAGGGATGTTAGAGACAGCTGCACACAGGGATGTTAGAGAGAGCTGCACACAGGGATGTTAGAGACAGCTGCACACAGGGATGTTAGAGAGAGCTGCACACAGGGATGTTAGAGACAGCTGCACACAGGGATGTTAGAGAGAGCAGCACACGGATGTTAGAGAGAGCTGCACACAGGGATGTTAGAGAGAGCTGCACACAGAGATGTTAGAGAGAGCTGCACACAGGGATGTTAGAGAGAGCTGCACACAGGGATGTTAGAGACAGCTGCACACAGGGATGTTAGAGAGAGCTGCACACAGGGATGTTAGAGAGAGCTGCACACAGGGATGTTAGAAAAAGCTGCACACAGGGATGTTAGAGAGAGATGCACACAGGGATGTTAGAGAGAGCTGCACACAGGGATGTTAGAGAGAGATGCACACAGGGAAGTTAGAAACAGCTGCACACAGGGATGTTAGAGAGAGCTGCACACAGGGATGTTAGAGAGAGCTACACACAGGGATGTTAGAGAGAGCTGCACACAGGGATGGTAGAGAGAGCTGCACACAGAGATGTTATAGAGAGCTGCACACAGGGATGTTAGAGACAGCTGCACACATGGATGTTAGAGACAGCTGCACACAGGGATATTAGAGAGAGCTGCACACAGGGATGTTAGAGAGAGCTGCACACAGGGATGTTAGAGAGAGCAGCACACAGGGATGTTAGAGAGAGCTGCACACAGGGATGTTAGAGAGAGCTGCACACAGGGATATTAGAGACAGCTGCACACAGGGATGTTAGAGACAGCTGCACACAGGGATGTTAGAGACAGCTGCACACAGGGATGTTAGAGAGAGCAGCACACAGGGATGTTAGAGACAGCTGCACACATGGATGTTAGAGACAGCTGAACACAGGGATGTTAGAGAAAGCTGAACACAGGGATGTTAGAGAGAGCTACACACAGGGATGTTAGAGACAGCTGCACACAGGGATGTTAGAGAGAGCTGCACACAGGGATGTTAGAGAGAGCTACACACAGGGATGTTAGAGAGAGCTGCACACAGGGATATTAGAGACAGTTGCACACAGGGATGTTAGAGACAGCTGCACACAGGGATGTTAGAGACAGCTGCACACAGGGATGTTAGAGAGAGCTGCACACAGGGATGTTAGAGACAGCTGCACACAGGGATGTTAGAGACAGATGCACACAGGGATGTTAGAGAGAGCTGCACACAGGGATGTTAGAGACAGATGCCCACAGGGATGTTAGAGAGAGCTGCACACAGGGATGTTAGAGAGAGCTGCACACAGGGATGTTAGAGACAGCTGCACACAGGGATGTTAGAGAGAGCTGTACACAGGGATGTTAGAGAGAGCTGCACACAGGGATGTTAGAGACATCTGCACACAGGGATGTTAGAGAGAGCTGCACACAGGGATGTTAGAGAGAGCTGCACACAGGGATGTTAGAGACAGCTGCACACAGGGATGTTAGAGACAGATGCACACAGGGATGTTAGAGACAGCTGCACACAGGGATGTTAGAGAGAGCTGCAAACAGGGATGTTAGAGACAGCTGCACACATGGATGTTAGAGACAGCTGCACACAGGGATGTTAGAAACAGCTGCACACAGGGATGTTAGAGAGAGCTGCACACAGGGATGTTAGAGAGAGCTGCACACAGGGATGTTAGAGACAGCTGCACACAGGGATGTTAGAAACAGCTGCACACAGGGATGTTAGAGAGAGCTGCACACAGGGATGTTAGAGACAGCTGCACACAGGGATGTTAGAAACAGCTGCACACAGGGATGTTAGAGAGAGCTGCACACAGGGATGTTAGAGAGAGCTGCACACAGAGATGTTAGAGAGAGTTGCACACAGGGATGTTAGAGAGAGCAGCACACATGGATGTTAGAGAGAGCTGCACACAGGGATGTTAGAGAGAGCTGCACACAGGGATATTAGAGACAGCTGCACACAGGGATGTTAGAGACAGCTGCACACAGGGATGTTAGAGACAGCTGCACACAGGGATGTTAGAGACAGCAGCACACAGGGATGTTAGAGAGAGCTGCACACAGGGATGTTAGAGAGAGCAGCACACAGGGATGTTAGAGACAGCTGCACACAGGGATGTTAGAGACAGCTGAACACAGGGATGTTAGAGACAGCTGCACACAGGGATGTTAGAGAGAGCTGCACACAGGGATGTTAGAGACAGATGCACACAGGGATGTTAGAGAGAGCTGCACACAGAGATGTTAGAGAGAGCTGCACACAGGGATGTTAGAGAGAGCAGCACACATGGATGTTAGAGAGAGCTGCACACAGGGATGTTAGAGAGAGCTGCACACAGGGATATTAGAGACAGCTGCACACAGGGATGTTAGAGACAGCTGCACACAGGGATGTTAGAGACAGCTGCACACAGGGATGTTAGAGACAGCAGCACACAGGGATGTTAGAGAGAGCTGCACACAGGGATGTTAGAGAGAGCAGCACACAGGGTTGTTAGAGACAGCTGCACACAGGGATGTTAGAGACAGCTGAACACAGGGATGTTAGAGAGAGCTGAACACAGGGATGTTAGAGAGAGCTACACACAGGGATGTTAGAGACAGCTGCACACAGGGATGTTAGAGAGAGCTGCACACAGGGATGTTAGAGAGAGCTACACACAGGGATGTTAGAGAGAGCTGCACACAGGGATATTAGAGACAGTTGCACACAGGGATGTTAGAGACAGCTGCACACAGGGATGTTAGAGACAGCTGCACACAGGGATGTTAGAGACAGCTGCACACAGGGATGTTAGAGAGAGCTGCACACAGGGATGTTAGAGAGAGCTGCACACAGAGATGTTAGAGAGAGCTGCACACAGGGATGTTAGAGAGAGCAGCACACAGGGATGTTAGAGAGAGCTGCACACAGGGATGTTAGAGAGAGCTGCACACAGGGATATTAGAGACAGCTGCACACAGGGATGTTAGAGACAGCTGCACACAGGGATGTTAGAGACAGCAGCACACAGGGATGTTAGAGAGAGCTGCACACAGAGATGTTAGAGAGAGCTGCACACAGGGATGTTAGAGAGAGCTGCACACAGGGATGTTAGAGAGATCAGCACACAGGGATATTAGAGAGAGCAGCACACAGGGATGTTAGAGAGAGCTGCACACAGGGATGTTAAAGACAGCTGCACACAGGGATGTTAGAGAGAGCTGCACACAGGGATGTTAGAGAGAGCAGCACAGAGGGATGTTAGAGACAGCTGCACACAGGGATGTTAGAGACAGCTGAACACAGGGATGTTAGAGAGAGCTGAACACAGGGATGTTAGAGAGAGCTACACACAGGGATGTTAGAGACAGCTACACACAGGGATGTTAGAGAGAGCTGCACACAGGGATGTTAGAGAGAGCTACACACAGGGATGTTGGAGAGAGCTGCACACAGGGATGTTAGAGACAGCTGCACACAGGGATGTTAGAGACAGCTGCACACAGGGATGTTAGAGAGAGCTGCACACAGGGATGTTAGAGACAGCAGCACACAGGGACGTTAGAGAGAGCTGCACACAGGGATGTTAGAGACAGCTGCACACAGGGATGTTAGAGACAGCTGCACACAGGGATGTTAGAGAGAGCTGCACACAGGGATGTTAGAGAGAGCTGCACCCAGGGATGTTAGAGAGAGCTGCACCCAGGGATGTTAGAGAGAGCTTTAGAATAAAAAATCCAAAGCGCCTAAAAGGCTGGGTCTAGAGCTAATAAGAACCGATGAACAAATATATATATAAAAAATAACAATTTAATAATACAAGCATGGATCCATGTTACAATCAAATAACATATTAAAATAATTAAACTAAAAACAAAGGTTTCTGGTAGCGCCTCAGCGGACCGATCCTCCTTCTATGGGATCGTTGATCCTCTGTCACCTTGCTACAGGTGAGGGTCGCCTCGTTAGGGGCTATAACAAAAAATCTCTGTGTGTTCCTTGGTATAGCAGTAACGATCAACCCAGAGACTAATTGGAAAATGTGATGTGTAGTGGTGATGCACAAAAGATAAGAGAAGAAGAATGCTAAACCTTGCTAAAGGTAGTGTAAAAGATGCTACACCTAGTTAGCAGTTTGAGATATATAGGAAGAAATTTTCGTGTGTGTCCCACACACACAATTGGTGTTACCTAATACTCTAAGTTGAGATAGTGACACGTGTAAGTGGTGTGACAATCAGTGAATCACGTGAAAAAAATTGTACAATCAATGCAAATCAATCAAACAGATGAATAAGGTCAATAGCAAAAAACAAATGAATAAGGTCAATAGCAAAAAACAAAAACAAATACAGTCCTTTAGAAAATAATGTTCAATCCAACCACCCTAACGTGAAAAAAGGGGTGAAGAAACAGTGGCCACTGTAATAAAAAGTTTGTTGTGTTCCTGATAAAATTCTGTTAAATCCTGTGAAATAGTGGCAGCCTGAAATAATACCAGGTAGTGGTGATGTAAAAATATATTTTCGTCAGGGGCCTGGCCGACCCGAAAAGTACCTAAAAATAGAAAACAAACACACAATAGTGCAGAGCGTAAAGTCCCAAAATAATAAGAAGGAGCAAGACTCACCAGTCGACGCGTTTCGGTCTGTACTAGACCTTTTTCAAGACTGGATTCTGTTGTCCTGGGTACTCTTTTATACCCTTTTGTCAAATATGAACCGGAAGTGATTGCGCAGTGTTCTGTTTCCTGTTTACTTACTCGTTAAAAATATGTTAGCTAAGCTTCTTATTTTCGAATGACCAATGCCATAAAGTATCATTTTTCAATTCTAAGGCACTTAGTTCTATGCCTAAAATTTGTGTATCCAAATTTTCGTATCCAAATTTCGGAAGTTACTTCCGGTCTATCCTGTACAATAACTTCCGGTCTGTATTTGCAAAGATCGCATTCATTACAGATCTGTTTATACGTCCTACACTTATGCCAAATATTCAGAATCTTTGTGACATAATCTACACAAATATGTGTTTAATGATAAGAGGATCGACCTCTGTACGATTTCATCCGTAGGAAATGGGTGTGTGCGTGTACGCTAATCCTATTGGGTGATTTTCCCATATGGTAATTAGGTAGTGGGAAAGGGTATGTCCCTATTGGTGTATTTCAGAGGGTGCGATTTTGAAGCTTTGTTTGTTTCCTAGGTAACAGAGAAAGTACCGTATAGCAGATCAGACATATAGTAAACATTAAGAGTTTTGTGCCCATAATGAGTCTGATGATTATATCTATCGTATTCCTCCAGATGGAATAGTTAGTGTCTATGTCACGAATAAAGGAAATAGATCTATAAGAGGATTTCTATGGCTACTCGCCACTGTGTAGTCAATATTTCTTTTTAAAGGTAAAGTGCGTTCTGGGAGGGGGAGTTACAATATACAAATCTAACAAATCTGAGTGTCTGTGTTTGTCCCATCAAATACTACTACTGTATTTAAATGAACTTGTCTTAAAAGGATGGCTTCACTAAATTCGAGTGTCTGTATCGGTTGTTAGATACGATTATATCATGTTCTCTCCAGAGAAAAACTCAGTTATTTGTGGGGAATCCTTTATATTAGAGTTTTTTGGTAAGTTTAATTCCTTGCGGGTTTAACCCCATAATTTCATATAGCTGTATGTGCGCAAGTGGGGCTAAATATGCATCTATCAGGAGTGTCTATCACACGTTATTCATTTAGTGAATATACTCGGTTTAAAGGCTTGCTATATCAAATTTGGATACTGTAATTTCACTATCACTTCTTCTATATTTTCTGAGAATGACTAAGTAATAAACGAATATTATATTCAAATTATATTACAATTAGAATATTAAATTAAAAACTTTTTTTAAAAACTTTTTGGACCGGGGTTAGTTTTGATCCCTTACAGGATTAACCCTTGGGCTCATCTAGCTACATGTATACGTATGTAAATATGTACAAATTTGTACATATTTACTAACCTTTTGAGGGGGGCTTTGTCTGGTGGGGACTATTGTTTCTGTTAGAGACGATATATTTGTTAGATGAGATTTTTAGATCTTGTCACTTCTTAATGTAGCAAATATTTATTATCTTAGAATATGGGAAACAGCTTCCTAGATGTTAAGTGAATAATCACAATAGGGTTTATAGATATCCTCATACTTTTTTAAGGGAGAGTTCAGATACGGTAGTAATCATTAATTATCTTTGATTAAGGGGAACAACTTCCTAGATGTTGAGTAAATAGTCAATAGTCAAAAAGAATTTATAGATGTCCTCCTACTTATTTAAGGAGAGGTTTCAGATAGTAATCATTAATTGATACTCGGAGGGTTAAGGGAGGAGATGTCAGTCGTCTATTTCAAATCAAAGTGGACCAGGAGATCACTAATACATGTGGTCAAATCTGTATTACATATGATCATACCAAGAGAAAGAGGGAAGAGGGTGAATAATCATTCATAATATCAGGAGATAGAGAGAGAAGAGTATGGACAATTCTTCATAATAGATTTTTCTTTCTTCCCACATGGGGCTGTTTTATTTTGCACAAACGTGCACCAAATTGGTTTTATTAAAGACCTATGCTTATAAGTTCAACAGATGGGAAAGGTCCTCTTTATTGTTAAGACCCTTTGCGTGCAGACAGTCCATTAAGAATATCCATTTAGATTCATTGGTTAATAGTTGTTTTTCATAGTTGCCACCTCTCCAATTTCTGGCTACTTTTTGGATTCCTATGTATCTCAATGTGTTGATGTTTCCTTGATGTTGGGTCGCAAAATGATGGTATAGTGGAGTATCCATGTTTCTTTTTTCAATCATCAACAGGTGTTCCCGGATCCTGTCTCTAAGGGTCCTGGACGTCTGCCCTATGTATTGTAGTCCACATGGGCATTGCAGTAGGTAGATCACTCCTCTGTCCTTACATCTTATCAGATCTTGAATTTTAAATTCCTCCTTGGTGTTATAGGAGTTAAATTTAGTTGTTTTCGTCCCACACTTACAGGCTTTGCATGTGTGGCAAGGGAAGAATCCTTTCACCTTCTTTCCAAACACATCCACTATTCCTCCAGGTGTTTTCTTTTGGAGGCTAGGAGCCAGTCTTGTCTTTAAATTTTTCGTTTTTCTATATACGAATCTTGGGTTTTCTGGCAATTTATTTCCTAGGACTTCGTCATCTTTAAGCAGCGCCCAATGTTTCCGGAATATATTCTCTATAATGTGTTTATTCTCACTGTACTCCGTTATCATTGCTATATTGAAGTCATCTCTATAGGGTTTGTCCTTCACCTTGTCTCTATATTTGGTGAGTTCTTTCCTTTCTATTTTCCTTACTTCGTTGATTTTCTCATCCAGCATTTTCTCGTCATAGCCTCTCTCTATAAATTTCTCCTTTATTATTGAAGCTTGTTCTTCCCACTTGGAGGGGTCGGAGCAGTTCTTTCTCATCCGTAACATCTGTCCCTTTGGGATATTGTACTTCCATCTACCCAGGTGGCAGCTCTCTTTGTGGACATAATTGTTACTGTCCACTTCCTTAAAGTGGGTTGATGTTTCCAATTTTCCACATTTCGCCTCTATTCTCAAATCCAGGAATGTTAAAGCTGTTTGGCTGCATTCATATGTGAACTTTAAGTTCATGTCATTCTTGTTCATGATTTCGATGGTATACACCAGATCTTCCATGGTGCCCTTCTAGATAAGAATGATGTCATCTATATACCGCCTGTAAAGGACCAGGTCTGCGCCCGCTGGACAGGAGTCCCAGAATATTTGCTCCCATTTTCCCATATAGAGATTCACGTAGCTTGGCGCGAACCTGGTCCCCATGGCTGTTCCACAGGTTTGTAGGTAGAACTTTCCATTATTACTGAAGAAATTGTGTGTAAGAATATACCGTATACTCTCCAGTATGAACTCGTTTTGTTTAGTTGGTATATCGGGCTCTTTATCCAGAAAGAACTTCACTGCTTCGATTCCCTCCTCATGCGGGATGCTCGTATACAGTGACGTCACGTCACATGATGCCAGTATATAGCCATCCTTCCAGGGTATATCTTCTATCAGGTTCAAGACCTGTGTCGAATCCCTTAGATATGAGGGTAGCTTCTTGACGATTTTTTGTAGATGTTGGTCTATATATTCCGACAAGTTGCAACTCAAGGATCCTATTCCCGAAATTATTGGTCTTCCGGGAGGTCTGGTTAGGGATTTGTGGATCTTGGGTAGGTGGTATAGTATCGGTATGATCGGGTACTTTATATTCAAATAATTGAATTCCTTATCATTCAGTATCCCTTCTTCATTGGCCTCCTTTAGTAGATCTATAAGTTCTCTCCTATATTGGTCCATAGGGTTTCTTTTCAGTTCCTCATACGTGTTCCTATCACTCAGAATTCGGCTGTTCTCTGCCTCATAGTCCTTTCTATCCATCAGGACAATTCCTCCCCCTTTATCCGCAGATTTTATCGTCAGATCCTGATTTTTCTCCAACTTTATGATGGTCTCTCGTTGTTTCTTTGTCAGATTTTGTTTCTTATGTTTTGATTTCTTTGTTTGTATTCCTCTTATCTCTTTGCAGACAATAGTCTCAAAGGCTTCTATTGCCGATCCTTTGCTGTTTACAGGGTAGAAGCTTGACCTTGGTTTTAATTCGGTATGTATATACTCGTCCCTTGATTCAGCCTGTGCATTATCCTTCGGCTGTACTCCATTCTCTAACTCAGCCTTAAGAAAAAACCTTTTCAAAGTTAATTTTCTGATAAATTCCTTCGTATTCACGAAAGTACAGAATTTATCAAGATCTCTTGAAGGAGCAAATGACAGTCCGTAATTCAAAACAGCCTTTTCGTCATCATTTAGAACATAGGAACTTAAGTTAAAGATTCCCTTATCTGTCCCTTTTTTCTCCACATTGTTGTCTTTCTGTTTAGCCTTATTGATCTTTATACCTCCTCTACATCCCCTGTGCGTCTTGCCCTTATTTTCGATGTCTGCTGTTTTTCTCTTCCTTTTTGGTGATGATGTCCCAATTCTAAAAAAGGCTCGGACAAGGTGTCGGAGGTGCCTGGTTGTGGTGTAGTAGTTTTCATTGGAGTTCTCAGTTTCAGGTCCACATCTTTCCTTTTCTTGTGGATCTCCTTCCATTCCTCCATTTTATTGGCTCCTCGCTCTATTTCTCCATCCTTTTCAACCTTCCGATGTCCCTTTTGGTTGTCTCCCTCTCGTTTGTTCGCATGATCCCTATAGTAGCTGTTGTTCCGTTGGTCCTGGGGCTTCTTATCTCTGTTATATTGATATTCAGATTGGTGTCTGATCCTCCCTTGCTTGTATCCACTTTCTGTCCCATAATGATGGCTTATATGATCAAACTCCTCTGGCCTTCTTCTTGTATCATATTCTGGAATGTAGTGATCGAATCTTCTTCTTGAATCATCATATCTCCTCTCTCTATTCCAATGATTAGAAGTATCCCCTCTATTCCTATTCTCCTGGTTCCAGTGATTGGGGTGGTATTCCCTATTTCTGTTCTCATACCGTTGCCCCCTCCCCCACCTTTGGTCGTGGTATTGTCTTCTATGGTGTCTACCTCTGTATCCATAGGTATAAGACCCAGTACTTTGCTGGTAGTCGTTATATCGATGGTGGAAGTTATTACTATTCCTATGCCTCCTCTCTGTGTACTTTTCTTCTTTGTAATTATCTAAAAACATCTCTCTTCGTTCTGAATTTTGGTATATTGTATTATGTTTCGGGGTATTGGATTCAGTTTTATGTTCCATATCAGTCCCTCCTTCAACTAAGCCCTCTATTGCTGCATCCGTGTCACCAGATACCATATTGTTTGTTTTCTCTTTATTATTTAACTCTCTCATCAATTTTTTGGTTTTTTTCTGTATTACATCCTCTTTAGCTTTACTTACTTTCTTCACTAGATTTTCTTTCCTTTCCGCTATCTCCTTGGTTTCTGGCCCTGAGTTCTCCAAATTCAAAATAATCTCCTCATCCTCCTTTATTTCATGGTCTATATTCGATGTAAGCAATAACCTATATTCTATAATAAGTTCTATTAATTTTTTAGAAGTCTCAATTAATACCTTCTTCCATTTTTTAGCAATATTGTCTGACAATGGGAATGCACATTCTTTATGAACTAATAACCCTTTGGGTATGATATCCAGTTCTAAACATTTTTGCAGGAAAGATATTTCTGCCTTATATTTGGCCTCTGTGATTAAGAGTTTTTCTAGTTCCCTAAAAATCAGTTGGATGTCAATAACATCCTCTTCATCATTACTTGTGTTAGGGACATTTCAGTCCTTAACTATTTTGAGATCAATTGCTTCCCGTAGATCACGTAGACCCTCCATATGGAATCTGTGTGTCTAATGTAGATGTGTGTGGGTTGGCTGCTCAGTGAGACTAGGAATATATAGACAAATGGTAACAGTGGGTGACACTCAGCGCCTACCCCAAAGTGACCCTAGCTTTGGGTATTGACTCCTAGTAGTCAATAAATATAATAGAAATTTAGAATAAAAAATCCAAAGCGCCTAAAAGGCTGGGTCTAGAGCTAATAAGAACCGATGAACAAATATATATATAAAAAATAACAATTTAATAATACAAGCATGGATCCATGTTACAATCAAATAACATATTAAAATAATTAAACTAAAAACAAAGGTTTCTGGTAGCGCCTCAGCGGACCGATCCCCCTTCTATGGGATCGTTGATCCTCTGTCACCTTGCTACAGGTGAGGGTCGCCTCGTTAGGGGCTATAACAAAAAATCTCTGTGTGTTCCTTGGTATAGCAGTAACGATCAACCCAGAGACTAATTGGAAAATGTGATGTGTAGTGGTGATGCACAAAAGATAAGAGAAGAAGAATGCTAAACCTTGCTAAAGGTAGTGTGAAAGATGCTACACCTAGTTAGCAGTAAGAGATATATAGGAAGAAATTTTCGTGTGTGTCCCACACACACAATTGGTGTTACCTAATACTCTAAGTTGAGATAGTGACACGTGTAAGTGGTGTGACAATCAGTGAATCACGTGAAAAAAATTGTACAATCAATGCAAATCAATCAAACAGATGAATAAGGTCAATAGCAAAAAACAAAAACAAATACAGTCCTTTAGAAAATAATGTTCAATCCAACCACCCTAACGTGAAAAAAAGGGGTGAAGAAACAGTGGCCACTGTAATAAAAAGTTTGTTGTGTTCCTGATAAAATTCTGTTAAATCCTGTGAAATAGTGGCAGCCTGAAATAATACCAGGTAGTGGTGATGTAAAAATATATTTTCGTCAGGGGCCCGGCCGACCCGAAAAGTACCTAAAAATAGAAAACAAACACACAATAGTGCAGAGCGTAAAGTCCCAAAATAATAAGAAGGAGCAAGACTCACCAGTCGACGCGTTTCGGTCTGTACTAGACCTTTTTCAAGACTGGATTCTGTTGTCCTGGGTACTCTTTTATACCCTTTTGTCAAATATGAACCGGAAGTGATTGCGCAGTGTTCTGTTTCCTGTTTAGTTACTCGTTAAAAATATGTTAGCTAAGCTTCTTATTTTCGAACGACCAATGCCATAAAGTATCATTTTTCAATTCTAAGGCACTTAGTTCTATGCCTGCACACAGGGATGTTAGAGAGAGCTGCACACAGGGATGTTAGAGACAGCAGCACACAGGGACGTTAGAGAGAGCTGCACACAGGGATGCTAGAGAGAGCTGCACACAGGGATGTTAGAGAAAGTTGCACAAAGGGATGTTAGAGAGAGCTGCACACAGGGATGTTAGAGACAGCTGCACACAGGGATGTTAGAGAGAGCTGCAAACAGGGATGTTAGAGAGAGCTGCACACAGGGATGTTAGAGGATGATGCACACAGGGATGTTAGAGAGAGCTGCACACAGGGATATTAGAGAGAACTGCACACAGGGATGTTAGAGAGAGCTGCACACAGGGATGTTAGAGTGAGCAGCACACAGGGATGTTAGAGACAGCTGCACACAGGGATGTTAGAGAGAGCTGCACACAGGGATATTAGAGACAGCTGCACACAGGGATGTTAGAGAGAGCTGCACACAGGGATGTTAGAGACAGCTGCACACAGGGATATTAGAGAGAGCTGCACACAGGGATGTTAGAGACAGCTGCACACAGGGATGTTAGAGACAGATGCACACAGGGATGTTAGAGAGAGCTGCACACAGGGATGTTAGAGACAGATGCACACAGGGATGTTAGAGAGAGCTGCACACAGGGATATTAGAGACAGCTGCACACAGGGATGTTAGAGAGAGCTGCACACGGGGATGTTAGAGACAGATGCACACAGGGATGTTAGAGAGAGCTGCACACAGGGATATTAGAGACAGCTGCACACAGGGATGTTAGAGAGAGCTGCACACAGGGATGTTAGAGACAGATGCACACAGGGATGTTAGAGAGAGCTGCACACAGGGATGTTAGAGAGGGCTGCACACAGGGATGTTAGAGAGAGCTGCACACAGGGATGTTAGAGAGAGCTGCACACAGGGATGTTAGAGACAGCTGCACACATGGATGTTAGAGACAGCTGCACACAGGGATGTTAGAGACAGATGCACACAGGGATGTTAGAGAGAGCTGCACACAGGGATGTTAGAGAGAGCTGCAAACAGGGATGTTAGAGAGAGCTGCACACAGGGATGTTAGAGACAGCTGCACACAGGGATGTTAGAGGCAGATGCACACAGGGATGTTAGAGACAGCTGCACACAGGGATGTTAGAGACAGCTGCACACAGGGATGTTAGAGACAGCAGCACACAGGGATGTTAGAGAGAGCTGCACGCAGGGATGTAAGAGAGAGCTGCACACAGGGATGTTAGAGACAGCTGCACACAGGGATGTTAGAGAGAGCAGCACACAGGGATGTTAGAGAGAGCTGCACACAGGGATGTTAGAGACAGCTGCACACAGGGATGTTAGAGAGAGCTGCACACAAAGATGTTAGAGACAGCTGCACACAGGGATGTTAGAGACAGATGCACACAGGGATGTTAGAGACAGCTGCACACAGGGATGTTAGAGAGAGCTGCACACAGGGATGTTAGAGACAGCTGCACACAGGGATGTTAGAGAGAGCTGCACACAGGGATGTTGGAGAGAGCTGCACACAGGGATGTTAGAGAGAGCTGCACACAGGGATGTTAGAGACAGCTGCACACAGGGATGTTAGAGAGAGCTGCACACAGGGATGTTAGAGAGGGCTGCACACAGGGATGTTAGAGAGAGCTGCACACAGGGATGTTAGAGACAGCTGCACACATGGATGTTAGAGACAGCTGCACACAGGGATGTTAGAGACAGATGCACACAGGGATGTTAGAGAGAGCTGCACACAGGGATGTTAGAGACAGATGCACACAGGGATGTTAGAGACAGCTGCACACAGGGATGTTAGAGACAGATGCACACAGGGATTTTAGAGAGAGCTGCACACAGGGATGTTAGAGACAGCTGCACACAGGGATATTAGAGAGAGCTGCACACAAGGATGTTAGAGACAGCTGCACACAGGGATGTTAGAGACAGATGCACACAGGGATGTTAGAGAGAGCAGCACACAGGGATGTTAGAGACAGCTGCACACATGGATGTTAGAGACAGTTGCACACAGGGATGTTAGAGAGAGCTGCACACATGGATGTTAGAGAGAACTGCACACAGGGATGTTAGAGAGAGCTGCACACAGGGATGTTAGAGTGAGCAGCACACAGGGATGTTAGAGACAGCTGCACACAGGGATGTTAGAGAGAGCTGCACACAGGGATATTAGAGACAGCTGCACACAGGGATGTTAGAGAGAGCTGCACACAGGGATGTTAGAGACAGCTGCACACAGGGATATTAGAGACAGCTGCACACAGGGATGTTAGAGACAGCTGCACACAGGGATGTTAGAGACAGATGCACACAGGGATGTTAGAGAGAGCTGCACACAGGGATGTTAGAGACAGATGCACACAGGGATGTTAGAGAGAGCTGCACACAGGGATATTAGAGACAGCTGCACACAGGGATGTTAGAGAGAGCTGCACACGGGGATGTTAGAGACAGATGCACACAGGGATGTTAGAGAGAGCTGCATACAGGGATATTAGAGACAGCTGCACACAGGGATGTTAGAGAGAGCTGCACACAGGGATGTTAGAGACAGCTGCACACAGGGATGTTAGAGACAGCTGCACACAGGGATGTTAGAGAGAGCTGCACACAGGGATGTTAGAGAGAGCTGCACACAGGGATGTTAGAGACAGCTGCACACATGGATGTTAGAGACAGCTGCACACAGGGATGTTAGAGACAGATGCACACAGGGATGTTAGAGAGAGCTGCACACAGGGATGTTAGAGACAGATGCACACATGGATGTTAGAGACAGATGCACACAGGGATGTTAGAGAGAGCAGCACACAGGGATGTTAGAGACAGCTGCACACAGGGATGTTAGATAGAGTTGCACACAGGGATGTTAGAGAGAACTGCACACAGGGATGTTAGAGAGAGCTGCACACATGGATGTTAGAGACAGCTGCACACAGGGATGTTAGAGAGAGATGCACACAGGGATGTTAGAGACAGATGCACACAGGGATGTTAGATACAGCTGCACACAGGGATGTTAGAGAGAGATGCACACAGGGATGTTAGAGAGAGCAGCACACAGGGATGTTAGAGAGAGCTGCACACCTGGGGGTCGATCCGATATAAATCGTCGCCCGCAAAAGCCGGCGACGCCAATATTTGCGCGGGTTTGGTATCACATATACGGCGTAACCTAGAAGTTACGCCCGTATATTTCTGCCGTCGCCCGCAGTTTTTTGGGCCATAGGCAGGTATACCAAACCCGCGCAGTTTGGTATCCAATATGCAGCGTAAGGACTTACGTGGCGAAAATGGAGAAAACTTACTCCATTTTCACCTCGCCACAAAAAGCAGCCGTAAGAAGCCTTACGCTGACTATTGGAGCCCCGTAACTCCCTAAACTAACTAGAAAATAAACCTAACACCTAACGCATGCGCAATGTCTATCTCCCTGTCAACCGCGATCTGCTAAAATAAACCTAACACCTAACGCATGCGCAATGTCTATCTCCCTGTCAACCGCGATCCCCCCCCCCCCCCGAAATCCCTAATAAAGTTATTACCCCCTAAACCGCCGCTCCCGGACCCCGCCGCCATCTACATAAACTAACCCCCTACTGTGAGCCTCTAAAACCGCCGCCATCTACCTTATCTATCCCCTAATCTGACCCCTTACACCGCCGCCACCTATATAAAAATTATTAACCCCTAATCTAATCCCCCTATACCGCCTCCAGCTATATTAATATTATTAACCCCTAATGTAAGACCCTTACACCGCCGCCATCTCTATTAAAATGATTAACCCCTAATTTAATCTACCTACCCCGCCGCCAGCTATATTATCTATATTAACCCTAAGTATATTATAGTTAATATAGGTATTACATTATATATATTAACTATATTAACCCTAATTATATTAGGGTTAATATAGTTAATATAGTTACTATAGTATTTATATTAACTATATTAACTCTATCTAACCCTAACACCCCTAACTAAAGTTATATTAAATTAATCTAATTCATTTATAAACTAAAATATTCCTATTTAAATCTAAATACTTACCTATAAAATAAACCCTAAGATAGCTACAATATAATTAATAATTACATTGTAGCTATGTTAGGGTTAATATTTATTTTACAGGTAAATTGTTAATTATTTTAACTAGGTATAATAGATATTAAATAGTTATTAACTATTTAATATCTACCTAGTTAAAACAATTACCCAATTACCTGTAAAATAAATCCTAACCTAAGTTACAAATACACCTACACTATCAATAAATTTAATAAACTACAAACATCTATCTAAAAATACAATTAAATTAACTAAACTAAATTACAAAAAAAAACAAACACTAAATTACAAAAAATAAAAAAAAATTACAAGATATTTAAGCTAATTACACCTATTCTAAGCCCCCTAATAAAATAATAAACCCCCAAAATAAAAAAAATTCCCTGCCCTATTCTAAATTCAACAAATTTCAAAGCTCTTTACCTTACCAGCCCTTAAAAGGGCCTTTTGTGGGGCATGCCCCAAAGAATTCAGCTCTTTTGCATACAACAAATACAATACCCCCCCCCCCCATTACAACCCACCACCCACATACCCCTATTCTAAACCCACCCAAACCCCCCTTAAAAAAGCCTAACACTACCCCCCTGAAGATCTCCCTACCTTGTCTTCACCACACCGGGCCGAACTCCTGATCCGATCCGGGCGATGTCTTCCTCCAAGCGGCAAAGAAGAATTCTTCCTCCGGCGACGTCTTCCTCCAAGCGGAAGCAAAGTCTTCATTCTTCCGGCGGCATCTTCAATCTTCTTTCTTCGCTCCGCCGCCGCGGAGCATCCATCCCGGCCGACTGCTGAACTTGGAATGAGGTACCTTTAAATGACGTCATCCAAGATGGCGTCCGCCGAATTCCGATTGGAATTAAGTTTAAAAAATCTGATTGGCTGATTGAATCAGCCAATCAGATTCAAGTTCAATCCGATTGGCTGATCCAATCAGCCAATCAGATTGAGCTCGCATTCTATTGGCTGTTCCGATCAGCCAATAGAATGCGAGCTCAATCTGATTGGCTGATTGGATCAGCCAATCGGATTGAACTTGAATCTGATTGGCTGAATCAATCAGCCAATCAGATTTTTTTAACTTAATTCCGATTGGCTGATAGAATCCTATCAGCCAATCGGAATTCGGCGGACGCCATCTTGGATGACGTCATTTAAAGGTACCTCATTCCAAGTTCAGCAGTCGGCCGGGATGGATGCTCCGCGGCGGCGGAGCGAAGAAAGAAGATTGAAGATGCCGCCGGAAGAATGAAGACTTTGCTGCCGCTTGGAGGAAGACGTCGCCGGAGGAAGAATTCTTCTTTGCCGCTTGGAGGATGACATCGCCGGAGGAAGAATTCTTCTTTGCCGCTTGGAGGAAGACATCGCCCGGATCGGATCACGAGTTCGGCCCGGTGTGGTGAAGACAAGGTAGGGAGATCTTCAGGGGGGTAGTGTTAGGCTTTTTTAAGGGGGGTTTGGGTGGGTTTAGAATAGGGGTATGTGGGTGGTGGGTTGTAATGGGGGGGGGGGGGTATTGTATTTGTTGTATGCAAAAGAGCTGAATTCTTTGGGGCATGCCCCACAAAAGGCCCTTTTAAGGGCTGGTAAGGTAAAGAGCTTTGAAATTTGTTGAATTTAGAATAGGGCAGGGAATTTTTTTTATTTTGGGGGTTTATTATTTTATTAGGGGGCTTAGAATAGGTGTAATTAGCTTAAATATCTTGTAATTTTTTTTTTATTTTTTGTAATTTAGTGTTTGTTTTTTTTTGTAATTTAGTTTAGTTAATTTAATTGTATTTTTAGATAGATGTTTGTAGTTTATTAAATTTATTGATAGTGTAGGTGTATTTGTAACTTAGGTTAGGATTTATTTTACAGGTAATTGGGTAATTATTTTAACTAGGTAGATATTAAATAGTTAATAACTATTTAATATCTATTATACCTAGTTAAAATAATTAACAATTTACCTGTAAAATAAATATTAACCCTAACATAGCTACAATGTAATTATTAATTATATTGTAGCTATCTTAGGGTTTATTTTATAGGTAAGTATTTAGATTTAAATAGGAATATTTTAGTTTATAAATGAATTAGATTAATTTAATATAAATTTAGTTAGGGGTGTTAGGGTTAGATAGAGTTAATATAGTTAATATAAATACTATAGTAACTATATTAACTATATTAACCCTAATATAATTAGGGTTAATATAGTTAATATATATAATGTAATAACTATATTAACTATAATATACTTAGGGTTAATATAGATAATATAGCTGGCGGCGGGGTAGGTAGATTAAATTAGGGGTTAATCATTTTAATAGAGATGGCGGCGGTGTAAGGGGCTTACATTAGGGGTTAATAATTTTAATATAGATGGCGGCGGTGTTAGGTGCTCATTTTAGGGGGTTATAGATATAATATAGCTTGCGGCGGGGTACGGGAGCGGCGGTTTAGGGGTTAATAACTTTATTAGGTTGCGGCGGGGTAAAGGAGCGGCGGTTTAGGGGTTAATAGCTTTTTTATTGTTAGGATAGTGAGGGGGGATAGCGGATAGAGGGTTAGACAGTGCGGGCTATGTTAGGGAGGCGTGTTAGACAGTGCGGGCTATGTTAGGGAGGCGTGTTAGACAGTGCGGGTGTTTTAAACTTTAGTCAGGTTTTATAGGCGCCGGCAGTTTCTAACGTGCCGCAAGTCACTGGCGACGCCAGAAATTTGTACTTACGCAGATTTCTGGACATCGCTGGTTTGTCAGACTTACGGCACGTTAGCATCTGACAGCGACTTATATGGGATGGCTCGAGTTGCGAGCTGAAACTGCGGGCGACGCCAATTCCCTCGCTTGCGCCGCAAACTGCGATCGATATCGGATCGCGCCCATGGATGTTAGAGACAGATGCACACAGGGATGTTAGAGAGAGCTGCACACAGGGATGTTAGAGAGAGCTGCACACAGGGATGTTAGAGAGAGCTGCACACAGGGATGTTAGAGACAGATGCACACAGGGATGTTAGAGAGAGCTGCACACAGGGATGTTAGAGAGAGCTGCACACAGGGATGTTAGAGAGAGCTGCACACAGGGATATTAGAGACAGCTGCAAACAGGGATGCTAGAGAGAGCTGCACACAGGGATGTTAGAGAGAGCTGCACACAGGGATGTTAGAGACAGCTGCACACAGGGATGTTAGAGCGAGCTGCACACAGGGATGTTAGAGAGAGCTGCACACAGAGATGTTAGAGACAGCTGCACACAGGGATGTTAGAGAGAGCTGCACACAGGGATGTTAGAGAGAGCTGCACACAGGGATGTTAGAGAGAGCAGCACACAGGGATGTTAGAGAGAGCTGCACACAGGGATGTTAGAGAGAGCTGCACACAGGGATGTTAGAGACAGCTGCACACAGGGATGTTAGAGAGAGCAGCACACAGGGATGTTAGAGAGAGCTGCACACAGGGATGTTAGAGACAGATGCACACAGGGATGTTAGAGAGAGCTGCACACAGGGATGTTAGAGAGAGCTGCACATAGGGATGTTAGAGAGAGCTGCACACAGGGATGTTAGAGACAGCTGCACACAGGGATGTTAGAGACAGCTGCACATAGGGATGTTAGAGACAGCTGCACATAGGGATGTTAGAGACAGCTGCACACAGGGATGTTAGAGAGAGCTGCGCACAGGGATGTTAGAGAGAGCTGCACACAGGGATGTTAGAGACAGATGCACACAGGGATGTTAGAGACAGCTGCACACAGGGATGTTAGAGACAGCTGCACACAGGGATGTTAGAGAGAGCTGCACACAGGGATGTTAGAGAGAGCTGCACACAGGGATGTTAGAGACAGATGCACACAGGGCTGTTAGAGACAGCTGCAAACAGGGATGTTAGAGACAGATGCACACAGGGATGTTAGAGACAGATGCACACAGGGATGTTAGACAGAGCTGCACACAGGGATGTTAGAGAGAGTTGCACACAGGGATGTTACAGAGAGCTGCACACAGGGATGTTAGAGAGAGCTGCACACAGGGCTGTTAGAGACAGCTGCACACAGGGATGTTAGAGAGAGCTGCACACAGGGATGTTAGAGAGAGCAGCACACAGGGATGTTAGAGACAGCTGCACACAGGGATGTTAGAGACAGCTGCACACAGGGATGTTAGAGAGAGCTGCACACAGGGATGTTAGAGAGAGCTGCACACAGGGATGTTAGAGAGAGCTGCACACAGGGATGTTAGAGACAGCTGCACACAGGGATGTTAGAGACAGATGCACACAGGGATGTTAGAGACAGATGCACACAGGGATGTTAGAGAGAGCTGCACACAGGGATGTTAGAGAGAGCAGCACACAGGGATGTTAGAGAGAGCTGCACACAGGGATGTTAGAGACAGCTGCACACAGGGATGTTAGAGAGAGCTGCACACAGGGATGTTAGAGAGAGCTGCACACAGGGATGTTAGAGACAGCTGCACACAGGGATGTTAGAGAGAGCTGCACACAGGGATGTTAGAGACAGATGCACACAGGGATGTTAGAGAGAGTTGCACACAGGGATGTTAGAGAGAGTTGCACACAGGGATGTTAGAGACAGCTGCACACATGGATGTTAGAGACAGCTGCACACATGGATGTTAGAGACAGCTGCACACAGGGATGTTAGAGAGAGCTGCACACAGGGATGTTAGAGACAGCTGCACACATGGATGTTAGAGACAGATGCACACAGGGATGTTAGAGAGAGCTGCACACAGGGATGTTAGAGAGAGATGCACACAGGGATGTTAGAGAGAGCTGCACACAGGGATATTAGAGAGAGCTGCACACAGGGATGTTAGAGAGAGATGCACACAGGGATGTTAGAGAGAGCTGCACACAGGGATGTTAGAGAGAGCTGCACACAGGGATGTTAGAGACAGATGCACACAGGGATGTTAGAGAGAGCAGCACACAGGGATGTTAGAGAGAGCTGCACACATGCATGTTAGAGAGAGCTGCACACAGGGATGTTAGAGAGAGTTGCACACATGGATGTTAGAGACAGCTGCACACAGGGATGTTAGAGACAGCTGCACACAGGGATGTTAGAGAGAGCAGCACACAGGGATGTTAGAGAGAGCTGCACACATGCATGTTAGAGAGAGCTGCACACAGGGATGTTAGAGAGAGTTGCACACATGGATGTTAGAGACAGCTGCACACAGGGATGTTAGAGAGAGCTGCACACAGGGATGTTAGAGAGAGCAGCACACAGGGATGTTAGAGAGAGCTGCACACAGGGATGTTAGAGACAGCTGCACACAGGGATGTTAGAGAGAGCAGCACACAGGGATGTTAGAGAGAGCTGCACACAGGGATGTTAGAGACAGATGCACACAGGGATGTTAGAGAGAGCTGCACACAGGGATGTTAGAGAGAGCTGCACATAGGGATGTTAGAGAGAGCTGCACACAGGGATGTTAGAGACAGCTGCACACAGGGATGTTAGAGACAGCTGCACATAGGGATGTTAGAGACAGCTGCACACAGGGATGTTAGAGAGAGCTGCGCACAGGGATGTTAGAGAGAGCTGCACACAGGGATGTTAGAGACAGATGCACACAGGGATGTTAGAGACAGCTGCACACAGGGATGTTAGAGACAGCTGCACACAGGGATGTTAGAGACAGATGCACACAGGGATGTTAGAGACAGCTGCACACAGGGATGTTAGAGACAGCTGCACACAGGAATGTTAGAGAGAGCTGCACACAGGGATGTTAGAGAGAGCTGCACACAGGGATGTTAGAGACAGATGCACACAGGGCTGTTAGAGACAGCTGCAAACAGGGATGTTAGAGACAGATGCACACAGGGATGTTAGAGACAGATGCACACAGGGATGTTAGAGAGAGCTGCACACAGGGATGTTAGAGAGAGTTGCACACAGGGATGTTAGAGAGAGCTGCACACAGGGATGTTAGAGAGAGCTGCACACAGGGCTGTTAGAGACAGCTGCACACAGGGATGTTAGAGAGAGCTGCACACAGGGATGTTAGAGAGAGCAGCACACAGGGATGTTAGAGACAGCTGCACACAGGGATGTTAGAGACAGCTGCACACAGGGATGTTAGAGAGAGCTGCACACAGGGATGTTAGAGAGAGCTGCACACAGGGATGTTAGAGAGAGCTGCACACAGGGATGTTAGAGACAGCTGCACACAGGGATGTTAGAGACAGATGCACACAGGGATGTTAGAGACAGATGCACACAGGGATGTTAGAGAGAGCTGCACACAGGGATGTTAGAGAGAGCAGCACACAGGGATGTTAGAGAGAGCTGCACACAGGGATGTTAGAGACAGCTGCACACAGGGATGTTAGAGAGAGCTGCACACAGGGATGTTAGAGAGAGCTGCACACAGGGATGTTAGAGACAGCTGCACACAGGGATGTTAGAGAGAGCTGCACACAGGGATGTTAGAGACAGATGCACACAGGGATGTTAGAGAGAGCTGCACACAGGGATGTTAGAGAGAGTTGCACACAGGGATGTTAGAGACAGCTGCACACATGGATGTTAGAGACAGCTGCACACAGGGATGTTAGAGAGAGCTGCACACAGGGATGTTAGAGACAGCTGCACACATGGATGTTAGAGACAGATGCACACAGGGATGTTAGAGAGAGCTGCACACAGGGATGTTAGAGAGAGCTGCACACAGGGATGTTAGAGAGAGATGCACACAGGGATGTTAGAGAGAGCTGCACACAGGGATGTTAGAGAGAGCTGCACACAGGGATGTTAGAGACAGATGAACACAGGGATGTTAGAGAGAGCAGCACACAGGGATGTTAGAGAGAGCTGCACACATGCATGTTAGAGAGAGCTGCACACAGGGATGTTAGAGAGAGTTGCACACATGGATGTTAGAGACAGCTGCACACAGGGATGTTAGAGAGAGCTGCACACAGGGATGTTAGAGAGAGCAGCACACAGGGATGTTAGAGAGAGCTGCACACAGGGATGTTAGAGAGAGCTGCACACAGGGATGTTAGAGAGAGCTGCACACAAGGATGTTAGAGACAGCTGCACACATGGATGTTAGAGACAGATGCACACATGGATGTTAGAGACAGATGCACACATGGATGTTAGAGGATGATGCACACAGGGATGTTAGAGACAGATGCACACATGGATGTTAGAGACAGATGCACACAGGGATGTTAGAGACAGATGCACACAGGGATGTTAGAGACAGCTGCACACAGGGATGTTAGAGACAGCTGCACACAGGGATGTTAGAGACATCTGCACACATGGATGTTAGAGAGAGCTGCACACAGGGATATTAGAGAGAGCTGCACACAGGGATGTTAGAGAGAGCTGCACACAGGGATGTTAGAGAGAGCTGCACACAGGGATGTTAGAGAGAGCTGCACACAGGGATGTTAGAGAGAGCTGCACACAGGGATGTTAGAGACAGCTGCACACATGGATGTTAGAGAGAGCTGCACACAGGGATGTTAGAGACAGATGCACACAGGGATGTTAGAGAGAGCTGCACACAGGGATGTTAGAGACAGATGCACACATGGATGTTAGAGACAGATGCACACAGGGATGTTAGAGACAGATGCACACAGGGATGTTAGAGACAGATGCACACAGGGATGTTAGAGACAGATGCACACAGGGATGTTAGAGACATATGCACACAGGGATGTTAGAGACATCTGCACACAGGGATGTTAGAGAGAGCTGCACACAGGGATATTAGAGAGAGCTGCACACAGGGATGTTAGAGAGAGCTGCACACAGGGATGTTAGAGAGAGCTGCACACAGGGATGTTAGAGAGAGCTGCACACAGGGATGTTAGAGACATCTGCACACAGGGATGTTAGAGAGAGCTGCACACAGGGATGTTAGAGAGAGCTGCACACAGGGATGTTAGAGACAGCTGCACACAGGGATGTTAGAGACAGCTGCACACATGGATGTTAGAGACAGCTGCACACAGGGATGTTAGAGACAGATGCACACATGGATGTTAGAGACAGCTGCACACATGGATGTTAGAGACAGCTTCACACAGGGATGTTAGAGACAGCTGCACACAGGGATGTTAGAGACAGCTGCACACAGGGATGTTAGAGACAGATGCACACATGGATGTTAGAGACAGCTGCACACAGGGATGTTAGAGACAGCTGCACACAGGGATGTTAGAGACAGCTGCACACAGGGATGTTAGAGACAGCTGCACATAGGGATGTTATAGACAGATGAACACATGGATGTTAGAGACAGCTGCACACAATGATGTTAGAGAGAGCTGCACACAGGGATGTTAGAGACAGCTGCACACATGGATGTTAGAGACAGATGCACACATGGATGTTAGAGACAGATGCACACATAGATGTTAGAGGATGATGCACACATGAATGTTAGAGACTGATGCACACATGGATGTTAGAGACAGCTGCACACAGGGATGTTAGAGACAGATGCACACAGGGATGTTAGAGATAGATGCACACAGGGATGTTAGAGACAGATGCACACATGGATGTTAGAGACAGCTGCACACAGGGATGTTAGAGAGAGCGGCACACAGGGATGTTAGAGACAGCTGTACACATGGATGTTAGAGACAGATGCACACATGGATGTTAGAGGATGATGCACACATGGATGTTAGAGACAGCTGCACACAGGGATGTTAGAGACAGCTGCACACAGGGATGTTAGAGACAGATGCACACAGGGATGTTAGAGACAGATGCACACAGGGATGTTAGAGACAGATGCACACAGGGATGTTAGAGACAGATGCACACAGGGATGTTAGAGAGAGCTGCACACAGGGATGTTAGAGAGAGCTGCACACAGGGATGTTAGAGACAGATGCACACAGGGATGTTAGAGACAGATGCACACAGGGATGTTAGAGACATCTGCACACAGGGATGTTAGAGACATCTGCACACAGGGATGTTAGAGACATCTGCACACAGGGATATTAGAGAGAGCTGCACACAGGGATGTTAGAGAGAGCTGCACACAGGGATGTTAGAGAGAGCTGTACACAGGGATGTTAGAGAGAGCTGCACACAGGGATGTTAGAGAGAGCTGTACACAGGGATGTTAGAGAGAGCTGCACACAGGGATGTTAGAGAGAGCTGCACACAGGGATGTTAGAGAGAGCTGCACACAGGGATGTTAGAGACAGATGCACACAGGGATGTTAGAGAGAGATGCACACAGGGATGTTAGAGAGAGCTGCACACAGGGATGTTAGAGAGAGCTGCACACAGGGATGTTAGAGAGAGCTGTACACAGGGATGTTAGAGAGAGATGCACACAGGGATGTTAGAGACAGCTGCACACAGGGATGTTAGAGAGAGCTGCACACAGGGATGTTAGAGAGAGCTGCACACAGGGATGTTAGAGAGGGCGGCACACAGGGATGTTAGAGAGAGATGCACACAGGGATGTTAGAGACAGCTGCACACAGGGATGTTAGAGAGAGCTGCACACAGGGATGTTAGAGACAGCTGCACACAGGGATGTTAGAGAGAGCTGCACACAGGGATGTTAGAGACAGCTGCACACAGGGATGTTAGAGAGAGCTGCACACAGGGATGTTAGAGACAGCTGCACACAGGGATGTTAGAGAGAGCTGCACACGGGGATGTTAGAGACAGCTGCACACAGGGATGTTAGAGACAGATGCATACAGGGACGTTAGAGACAGATGCACACAGGGATGTTAGAGACAGATGCACACAGGGATGTTAGAGAGAGCTGCACACAGGGATGTTAGAGACAGCTGCACACAGGGATGTTAGAGACAGCTGCACACAGGGATGTTAGAGACAGCTGCACACAGGGATGTTAGAGAGAGCTGCACACAGAGATGTTAGAGAGAGCTGCACACAGGGATGTTAGAGAGAGCTGCACACAGGGATATTAGAGAGAGCTGCACACAGGGATGTTAGAGAGAGCTGCACACAGGGATATTAGAGAGAGCTGCACACAGGGATGTTAGAGACAGCTGCACACAGGGATGTTAGAGACAGATGCACACAGGGACGTTAGAGACAGATGCACACAGGGATGTTAGAGACAGATGCACACAGGGATGTTAGAGAGAGCTGCACACAGGGATGTTAGAGACAGCTGCACACAGGGATGTTAGAGAGAGCTGCACACAGGGATGTTAGAGACAGCTGCACACAGGGATGTTAGAGAGAGCTGCACACAGAGATGTTAGAGAGAGCTGCACACAGGGATGTTAGAGACAGCTGCACACAGGTATGTTAGAGACAGCTGCACACAGGGATGTTAGAGACAGATGCACACAGGGACGTTAGAGACAGCTGCACTCAGACATGTTGGATATGTCTGCATTTAGGGGCATTAGAGGGGGCTGCTTACATGAAAATTAAAGGCAGTTTTGCAAAGGGTAATTAGAGGAGGCTGCTCGCAGGGAAATTAAAGGGACTGTTCACAGGCGCAGTAGAAGATTATGTTCACAGGGACAGTTGTTGGGGTCTAATCACACTGACTGATGTTTTGAGAGGTGTTAACAGTAAAACAAACTATTATAGATTAGAGGAGGTATAGCTTGCAGAGAGCGGTGTATCTGCGGACTGGACACTGGGCTATGGCAGCAGACTATTTACACGGACCCTGGGCTATGACAGCAGACTATTTACACGGACACTGGGCTATGACAGCATACTATTTACACGGACCCTGGGCTATGACAGCAGACTATTTACACGGACCCTGGGCTATGACAGCAGACTATTTACACGGACACTGGGCTTTGACAGCAGACTATTTACACGGACACTGGGCTATGACAGCAGACTATTAACAGGGACACTGGGCTATGACAGCAGACTATTTACACGGACACTGGGCTATGACAGCAGACTATTAACAGGGACACTGGGCTATGACAGCAGACTATTTACACGGACACTGGGCTATGACAGCAGACTATTAACAGGGACACTGGGCTATGACAGCAGACTATTTACACGGACACTGGGCTATGACAGCAGACTATTTACAGGGACATTGGGGGTATGTGACACTTTTCATCTGTATCCTTCACACGTGCCAAGATTCATTATTGGTGTTTATTCTTCAGTGTGGCGCCTGTGATATTAATAGTTGTTTTTGCTGGAAACTAAGGTTATTAAATTCTCATTCAATGAGGCACTTATAACTTCCTAAACAAAGACCTGCAGATCATTGCCTTAAAAGCTATTTAGGAGCTAGAACCTGGCAGAGCATTGCTTCATAATCTGCTCTTCATTTATAAACTTGTAGAACACTGGACCATAATCTGCTCATTAGCCACAAATCTGCAAACACTCATTGTATGATATAGAGAGCATTGCTCCATAATCCATTTTTTACAGCTATAAAACCCTCTATAGACATTGCTTTGTTAAATAAATAAAAAAAAGTGTAGATATAAATAAACAAAGACAAACCTAAGTACACAATATGCACATCTGTCTAAGATTAAACATAATTATGAGAGAGGATTTACTCATAAATCCTCCATAAAATATAGTATATTAGCTTAGTAAAAAAAAAAGAATGTAAATTCAATATTTATAAAAAATTATATATATATTTACAACAAATGACCAATAGAATAAGTGGCTGATATATATACATGCAATTAGCTATACAAAATATTTAGGAACGTATACTACTTCTATGTGGTGCAGACCCTATATATAGAATATCAAAGATTTACCATATGAAGAGGGACAGGATACATCATGATGTATCCTGACCCTCTTCTTATGGTAAATCTTCGATATATATATATATATATATATATATATATATATAAATCAATGTAAATATTTGCATAGGAAATTAGCACATCTAGGCAAGAATCCCCGTTTGCTTTTCCCCAGAAATACCTCATATACAATGTTACCAATGCACAAGAGAATTCTGGGTAAGTTATGCAAATTAGATATGCAAATTCTCAGTTTTTTTGCTTCAAAAATACTGTTTTAACACAGCTATCCTTTTAACAGGATTATTGCATCAAATCAGAAATCACTCACTAGACAGCCTGTTTCGTTCTATTTGGAACTCATCAGTAGGAGATAGATTTCTGGTTGCTGCATTGATAAAGCTATTTTCAAGGTTAAACCAAAATTCATTAAAATTATGGGGGGAGATAAAAAACTGAGAATTTGCATAACTTACCCAGAATTCTCTTGTGCATTGGTAACATTGTATATGAGGTATTTCTGGGGAAAAGCAAGCAGGGATTCTTGCCTAGATGTGCTAATTTCTTATGCAAATATTTACATTGATTATTTTAATTTTGAGACATGGAGGATTTTAATTTCAGTTTTTTATCTCCCCCCATAATTTTAATGAATGAATATATATATATATATATATATATATATATATATATAATACCTTTAGGGGCGGGCCAACCAGGGAGAGCGTGCGTGCGGCGCTTAGTTCTGGTGTTATAAGGTGGCGGGTACGTGTGTTTGCAAAACTTTGTCTGAGGACGGACATTTTTATCCGAAAACGTTCACATTACAGTAAAGATCATTATTACTAAGACCTGTGGTACATAGATATATAGATAAAGCTACACTTATGTACCTAACTACTACACATCCCAGAATACAGGTGATATATACATTGCCGAAAATCCACAAAAGTCTTGTTTCACCACCAGGTGTCTCGGCCATTTGTTCCATCTTCCAACCAGTAGCGACTTTTTTGGATTCCCTTTTACAGCCATTTGTCTTGAATATGTCCTCATATCTCAGAGACTCTACATCCTTACTACAGGACTTAAAGCTCTTTAACAATCTGGAATCTGATGACATACTGGTCGAACTTGATGTGACCAGTCTTTATACTGTGATTCCGCATTATGAAGGACTCCTTGCCATCAGGAAACATCTCTCCAAGTACCCGTATGTAGGTCCCCCAGTTGAGATCATTATTCACCTATTTGAACTATGTCTAACATCAAATTATTTTTGCTTTGAAAAGCAATTCTACTTACAGCTCCAAGGGACAGTGATGGGGTCCAACGTGGTCCCATCTTATGCCAATTTATTTATGGCCAACTTTGAGGAGGAGGAAGTAGATTTATTTAAACAATGTGATATTTTATACTTCAAGAGATACATTGATGATTTGTTTGTCATCTGGAGGGGCCCCACACAGGGACTGGTCAACTGGTTTGCAAAACTAAATGCCTCCAATCAAGCATTGAAATTTAAAATGCACTACGACAAACAACAAACAGATTTCCTTGATGTACGACTATACATTAAAAACTATATGGTCTGTTCCACATTGTTTAGGAAGATGACAGACTGGAATGCCCTGCTACACTTCTCCAGCTGCCATCCTCCAGCCTTAAAACAGGCCTTACCAAAATCTCAGCTACAAAGGTTCTGAGGAATAATTCTGAAATCCAGAACCGGGACAATCAGCTGCTGGAGATGCAACAACATTTCCAACAGCGCAGCTACCCTGTACAACTTTGGAAAAACAGAAAGAAAGTCTCCTAAATGATATGACACCACAGGATAAACACAAAGAACAAGGCAACAGGATGACATGTGTAACAGAGTAAAAGGGTGACAAAAGAGGTGTAGGGGAAATCCTACGCAAACACTGGGACATAATATATACAGACCCACTCCTACCACTCAGCAGTTGAGCACCACTGAGGATTGACTTTAAGAGAGCTAGATCATTAAGGGACATTTTAGTGAAAACTGACCCGATCCAATGCTACAGCAATCCAACATGGTTGGACATCAAGAAACCTGGAGTATATTGATGCTTAGGATGCACCACCTGTAATGGTTTGATTACAGGGACCATTTTTTCTCATCCATATAGAAGAAAGTCTTACAAGCATAATATTTCGATTGACATGCACCACCACCCATGTGGTATACTTGCTGCATTGTACATGTGGACTCTACTACGTAGGGAAGACCTGTGATGACAATATGTTTTCTTGACCTACCGCTATTTTTTGCCTTTCCCTTAATTTGTTTCATTCATCTTTATGATGTACTATATCTATTGTCATGTTTGTTTTTATTTCACAGCTGATCGTCACATTGCCCGGGACGGTGACGTACCTTTAGGGGCGGGCCAAACCGGGAGAGCATGCGTGCGGCGCTTAGTTGTGGTGTTATAAGGTGGCGGGTAAGTGTGTTTGCAAAACTCTGTCTGAGGACGGACATTTTTGTCCGAAAACGTTCACATTACAGTAAAGATCATTATTACTAAGACCTGTGGAGTGCTCTTCTTTTTCCATTTATATATATATATATATATATATATATATATATATATATATATATATATATATATATTTATTTACATTGGCAGACTGTGTTTTTTCCACTCTCTTTATAGAGGCTTGACCACATACTGCATACTTAAGTATGCTGCAGCTCTTAAGCTCTTATCTATCTATTTTACAAAGTTATTGCTCAGACCACTTCAAGAGCTAATTCACATCTGACTTCTGATTGGCCAGTCAGACCAGATAAACTGACACAGGAATGTTTTCTAGGAAAAAGTCTAGAAACCACAATCATAGAAGAATGAGAAATGCTGATTTACAGCATGTACCTTATTGGTAGATATGCTTCCTGGGTGAGGCAAAGCATATTTTTATTATTATCATTTAGTCTTGTTATTTCCATAAGGTTAACTTAAATAAGATAAGGAACATTTCTGCGTAAACCTCTTAACACACTTCATTGCAATCATAAATGAACATTCAGATGCCTGTATTTAATTTGTGTACCCACACTGCTGGGAGCTAGCGGAACACATCAAATGAGACAATAAGAAGACGCGAATATGTGCAGCCACCAATCAGCAACTATCTCCCATTAGTGCATTGCTGCTCCTGAGCCTACCTAGGTATGCTTTTCAACAAAGGATTCCAAGAGAACAAAGAACACTAGATAATATCGGATTCATGAACATTTAATTTGGACTTTATTGTTCCTTTGACTTCTGGTTTCAGGTTTGTGTGGACCACAAGAGCTCTGAAGCAGCTTTAAGCATTGTCATAAATAGAGGCCTAAGTATCTAGGAAAGCTATTAGGTTATAATCATCGCATAGCAAAACTCATTGGAATAGGATCATGAGAACCTCTCATCTGAAGAAGAAAATTAGCTACATTATCAGTGTTGTATCTTTGCAGTTGGTGTCATTTTTCAAGATACACAGCCTTTCTTACAGCTCCCCTTTATATTCCTGGTTTATAGTGGGTCATGTGATCTTTTTTTTCTTGAACATCATGGGGCATATGTATCAAGCTCCGAATGGAGCTTGATGGCCCCTGTTTCTGGCGAGCATGCAGGCTCGCCAGAAACAGCAGTTATGAAACAGCGGTCACAAAGACCACTGCTCCATAACCTGTCCGCCTGCTCTGAGCAGACGGACAGACATCGCCGGAAATCAACCCGATCGAGTACGATCGGGTTAATTGACACCCCCCTGCTGGCGGCCTATTGACCGCGAGTGTGCAGGGGGCTGCGGCCGCGTTGCTTGTGAGCTGCTGGTGCAATGCTGTTTTCAGCGATGTCTGTCGGCGGATCAGGTCCGACAGACATTAATAACTAGAGGCCCATGTGTCATCTTAAAGGGACAGTCAACTCAAAAAATTATATTGTTTAAAAAAATAGATAATCCCTTTATTACCCATTCCCCAGTTTTGCCCAGAAAACATGGTTATATTATTATACTTTTTACCTCTGTAATTACCTTGTATCTGAGCCTCTTCTAAATGCCCCCTGATCACATGACTTTTTATTTATTATCTATTGACTTGCATTTAAGCCAATTAGCGCTGTGTTATGCACAACCCACAGGCATGAGCACAATTATATCTATATGACTCACATGAACTAGCAGTCTCCTGTTGTGAAAAGCTAATAAAAAAGCATGTGATAAAAGGCTGTCTGCAGTGGCTTAGACACAGGCAGAAATTCAGAGGTTTAAATGTTATAAAGTAAATTAATATAACAATGTTGGTTGTACAAAGCTGGGGAATGGGTAGTAAAGGCGTTATCTATCTTTTAAAACAATAACAATTTTAGTGTAGACTGTCCCTTCAAGTGATTTGAGTTCCCTGATATTATAGAAAAGACTATCACAAAAGTGTCAATAGTTTTTTTTCTAGGCACCAGGAAATCTTCTGCCCCGTCACCCCCCAACACCAGCAATTTTACCTCATATATTTAACATATATATAACAGAATGACCAGAAGCAAACAGAGTACCATGTACACCCACAAGACAACAAGTGATCACTGATTTATAATATAACAAATATATAAAACATTTGAAGACCAACCACTGGAGTAGAAAGGCCTCGTCCCATCCTAAATCCCGCTGCCCTAGGCACAAGTCTAGTTGTCCCAGACCAAAAATCCCCCTAAGTATAGCTAAAAAGTGAAATGAGTAAAGTGTACAACAATGTTTATAACAATTTTGTACAAGGTTGAAAACACTGCTGCCTTAGAATGCTGAAAACACCTACACTCTCCTGAGGTCCTATGAGCCTACGTGGGATTACTTTTCAACAGAGGATACTAAAAGAATAAAGGAAATTTGATAACAAAGGTAAACTACAAAGTTGTTTAAAATGACATGCTCTGTCTGAATTGTGCAAGATTAATATTGATATCACTGTCCCTTTAAAAGGATCTTGCAATTTTTATATAAAATGTTTAGTTACGCATAATGAAACAACTTTGCATATACAATATTTTCATTATTTATTTTGCACCCCTTTTCATGTAATTTTAGATCTGAAAATTAGAGGGACAGTAAAGTCAAAATTAAACTTGCATTATTCAGATAGAGCATGCAATTTTAAACAACTTTCCAATTTACTTTTATCATCAAATTTGCTTTGTTCCCTTGGTGGTATTTTTGAAAAGCTAAACCTAGATAAGCTCAAACTGATTTCTAAACCGTTGAAAACCGCCTATTAGCTCAGAGCATTTTGAAACTTTTTCACGGTTAGGCAGTACTAGTTTATGTGTGTCATATAGATAACATTGTTCTCACTCCCGTGGAGTTATTTAGGAGTCTGCACTGATTGGCTAAACTGCATGTTTGACAAAAGAACTGAAATAAGGGGCAGTCTGCAGGGGCTTAGATACAAGTTAATCACAGAGGTAAAACATATATTAATATAACTGTGTTGGTTATGCAAAACTGGGGAATGGGTAATAAATGGATTATCTATCTTTTTATACAATAAACATTCTGGTGTAGACTGTCCCTTTAAGCAATTTCTAATTCTCAGACCTTGAAATGCACATTCAAGGCTAATCTTGCTACACACATTTATGTCATTGGCTTTATCAGATAACAACTGCAAAGCAAGGTCCTTTATGCTAAATTTAGAACCGTTGCTAGCCTCGTATGACTGTGGACTAAAGCCCTTTAAATAAGGCAAATGGTGCGTGGAGTTTAGCTTTTGAAAAATAATTACTGTTAAAGGGACATTAAAGGGCCATAATACCCAAATGTTTAAACACTTGAAAGTGATGCAGCATAGCTGTAAAAAACTGACTAGAAAATATCACCTGAACATCTCTATGTAAAAAAGAAAGATATTTTACCTCAAAAGTTCCTCAGTAGCCACCTCCCATTGTAAAGGATTTCTAAGCAGCATTTTAGTGTGTCTGTCCTGGGACAGCTTAGGGGATGAGCCTCGTGAACTCTCATATTATTTCACCAATCAGGTAAAGGAAGCTTACTATGAAATCTCATGAGAGTTAGGTCAAATCTCATGAGATCACAATAAGAGTTCATGACCTCAGCACTGCTGATGCTGATTGGCTGCTGTTCATTTCTTCATTTTTTTTATATTTTTACCTGCAGCTGGGAGCAGCTGAGTATAACTTTTTACACAGAACTTACTCTGCTGAGCTGAGGAGATTGTGAGGTAAAATATCTTCCTTTTTTACATAGAGATGGTCAGGTGATATTTTCCTGTCAGCTTTTTACAGTTATACTGCATCAGTTTCAAGTGATTTAGCATATGAGTATTATGTCCCTTTAATTTGTTTAAAAAAGGTTGAGGCTTGGCTGATGTTTTATTCTATAGCAACAAAACATGTCTTGTAATTACAATCACCTAGATTACGAGTTTTGAGCGCTATAAGGAAAGTAAAGAATGCAACAAAAGTTGCGTTATTTAACTCCCTATAGCGCTGCCACAACAAGTTTTGAAAAGCACTGCTTGCGGGTGCGATATGGAGATATTAAGCTCCATACCGCACACAAAACAAGCAGTGTTTTAACGTGCTTGTGCACGCTTTTCCCCATAGACATCAATGGGGAGAGCCGGCTAAAAAAAAGTCTACGATCGCAGAAACAAAAGCTCTGTAACGCATTGATGTCTATGGGGAAAAAGAAAAGTCAGTTTAGCCCTAACACCCTAACAAAAACCCAGAGTCTAAACACCCCTAATCTGCTGCCCCTGACATCGCCAAAGCCTGCCTACAGTTATTAACTCCTATTCTGCCGCTCCCGATATCGCCGCCACCTAAATAAAATTATTAACCCCTAATCTGCCGCTCCCTATATCGCTGCCACTATACTAAAGTTATTAACCCCTATTCCGCCGCACCCTAACATCGCTGCAACTATATTAAAGTTATTAACCCCTATTCTGCTGCTCCCTATATCGCCACCAGCTAAATAAAGCTATTAACCCCTAAACCTCTGGCCTCCCACATCACTACCACTA
Source organism: Bombina bombina (assembly GCF_027579735.1). NCBI lineage: Eukaryota > Metazoa > Chordata > Amphibia > Anura > Bombinatoridae > Bombina > Bombina bombina. Next base: position 66,809,647 of record NC_069507.1, read on the forward strand.
AATAAGCCTATTATCCCCTTAACCGCCAGCCCCCTACATCGCAACAACCTAAATTAAACTATATTAAACCCTAAACATAACCCTAACCCTAAAATAACCCTAACCCTTACTTAACCCTAACCCTTAACCTAACCCTAACATCCCCTAACTATAACATAATGAAATTAGATCTATATTAAATTTACAATTATTAACTAAATAATTCCTATTTAAAACAAAATAGTTACATTGTAGCTAGCTTAGGTTTTACAGGTGAAACTCGAAAAATTAGAATATCGTGCAAAAGTTCATTTATTTCACTAATGCAACTTAAAATATGAAACTAATATATGAGATAGACTAATATATGAGATAGACTCATTACATGCAAAGCAAGATAGTTCAAGCCGTGATTTGTTATAATTTTGATGATTATGACTTACAGCTCATGAAAACCCCAAATCCCCAATCTCAGAAAATTAGAATATTACATGCAATCAATAAAACAAGGATTGTACATAGAACAATATCGGACATCTGAAAAGTATAAGCATGCATACTGTATGTGCTTAGTACTTGATTTGGGCCCCTTTTGCAGCAATTACTGCCTCAATGCGGCGTGGCATGGAAGCTATCAGTCTGTGGCACTGGTGAGGTGTTATGGAAGACCAGGAGGCCTTCAGCTCTTCTGCATTGTCCGGTCTCATGTCTCTCATCTTTCTCTTGGCAATGCCCCATAGATTCTCTATGGGGTTCAGGTCAGGCGAGTTTGCTGGCCAATCGAGCACAGTAATCCCATGGTCATTGAACCAGGTTTTGGTGCTTTTGGCAGTGTGGGCAGGTGCCAAGTCCTGCTGGAAAATGAAGTCAGTATCCCCATAGAGCTCGTCTGTGGAAGGAAGCATGAAGTGCTCCAAAATCTCCTGGTAGACGGCTGTGCTGACCCTGGACTTAATGAAGCACAGTGGACCAACACCAGCAGATGACATGGCTCCCCAAATCAACACAGACTGTGGAAACTTCACACTGGACTTCAAGCATCTTGCAGCGTGTGCTTCTCCATTCTTCCTCCATACTCTAGGTCCTTGGTTTCCAAATGAGATGCAAAATTTGCTCTCATCACAAACGAGCACTTTGGACCACTGAGCAACAGACCAGGTCTGTTTTTCTTTAGCCCAGGTAAGACGCTTCTGACGATGTTTGTTGTTCAGGAGTGGCTTGACAAGAGGAATACGACATTTGAAGCCCATTGACTCCAGACTCAGTCCCCAACACTTTTGAATGGCCTTTTCCTGAAAATCCTCGCCAGGCTGCGGTCATTCCTGCTTCTTGTGCACATTTTTCTTCCACACTTTTCCCTTTCACATAACTTTCTATTGATGTGCTTTGATACAGCACTTTGGGAACATCCAACTTCTTTTGCAAATACCTTTTGAGGCTTTCCCTCCTTATGGAGGGTGTCAATGATGGTTTTCTGCACAACTGTAATGAGTCTATCTCATATATTAGTTTCACCTTTTAAGTTGCATTAGTGAAATAAATTAACTTTTGCACAATATTCTAATTTTTCGAGTTTCACCAGTATTTTTATTTCACAGGTACGTTTGTATTTATTTTAACTAGGTAGACTAGTTAGTAAATAGTTATTAACTATTTACTAACTACCTAGTTAAAATAAATACAAACTTACCTGTGAAATAAAACCTAAGATACCTTACACTAAAACCTACCATTACAAAAAATAAAAAACCTACCATTACAACCCCCCCCCCCCAGAAATTATCCAAAAAAATGTAAGATTATTCATATTCTAATACCCTTTAAAAAAAAAAAACACCCCCAAATTAAAAAAGCCTAATCTAGAATAAACTACCAAGGGCCCTTAAAAGGGCCTTTTGGGGGCCATGAAAAGGGCCTTTTCTGGGGCATAGCCCTGAGATAAACAGCTCTTTTGCTCCAAAAAAATACGAACACCCCCTAACACTATACAAACCCCCACCCCCCAAACTACCAAGGGCCCTTAAAAGGGCCTTTTGTAGGGCATTGCCCTAAGTTAAACAGCTATTTTGCTTAAAAAAAAAAAAAACCTAACAATATACATTACACAAAATAACAAACAAATTATCAAAATTAAAAAAAATATTCCTATTCTAATACCCATAAAAAACACCCTAAAATAAAAAACCTAATCTAGAATAAACTACCAATGGCCCTTCAAGGGGTCCTTTTGTAGGGCATTGCCCTGAGATAAACAGCTCTTTTGCTCCAAAAAAAATACAAACACCCCCTAACACTATACAAACCCCCACCCCCCCAAACTACCAAGGGCCCTTAAAAGGGCCTTTTGTAGGGCATTGCCCTGAGATAAACAGCTCTTTTGCTCCAAAAAAATACAAGCACCCCCTAACACTATACAAACCCCACCCCCAAACTACCCAAGGGCCCTTAAAAGGGCCTTTTGTCGGGCATTGCCCTAAGTTAAACAGCTCTTTTGCAAAAACAAAAACACCCCCTAAAAATATACATTACACAAAATAACAAACAAATTATCAAAAATAAAAAAATGATTCCTATTCTAATACACATAAACAAAAAACACCCGAAAATAAAAAACCTAATCTAGAATAAACTACCAATGGCCCTTAAAAGGGCCTTTTGTAGGGCATTGCCCTAAAGATATCAGCTCTTTTTCTGAAAACCCCCCCAAAAAAGCAAATACCCACTAACATCACAAACCCCCACCCCCCAAACCCACAAAATAAAAAAAACTATCTAAAAAACCTAAGCTACCCATTGCCCTGAAAAGCCAATAGGATTTTAGCAGCTCTCATTCTATTGGCTGATTCATTATCCAATGGAATTAGAGCTGCTTAATGCAAGGAATGCAAGGGACGCCATCTTGAAGATTCAGTGTACGGCGGCGACCGTATGAAGAGGATGCTCCGTGCCGGATGTCTTCAGGATGGACCCGCTCCGTGCCTCCGGGATCAAGATAGAAGATGCTGCCTGGATGAAGATTGAAGAGGCCGCCTGAATGAAGACTTCTCGCCGCCTGGATCAGGACTTCAACAATGAAGATCATTCAAGTGGGACTTCAAAAACTGTAAGTGGATCATCTTGGGGTTAGTGTTAGGCTTTTTTAAGTTTTTTTGGTTGGGTTTTTTTTTTGGCTTAGGGTCTGGGCAGTAAAAGAGCTAAATGCCCTTTTAAGGGCAATGCCCATACAAATGCCCTTTTCAAGGCAATGGGTAAATTAGGTTTTTTTAGAATTAGGTTTTTTATTTTGGGGGGTTGGTTGGGTGGTGGGTTTTACTGTTGTGGGGGTCTTTGTGTTTTTTTTACAGGTTAAAGAGCTGATATCTTTAGGGCAATGCCACATAAAAGGCCCTTTTAAGGGCCATTGGTAGTTTATTTAGGCTAGGGTTTTTTTTTTATTTTGGGTGGGCTTTTTTATTTTAATAGGGCTATTAGATGTTAGTGTTTGTTATTTTTTGTAACTTAGTATTTTTTTGTTTTTGTATTTAAATACTTTGTAATTTTTAGAGTAGTGTTAAACAATTATATTAGTTTAATTGTTAGTTTAAACTTAGCTTTTTAATTTGACAGGGAAGTTTAAATTTAATTTAAGATAGGTAAATTGTAATTTTAATATAAAGTTATGGGGTTGTTAGATTTAGGGGTAAATAGTTTAATTTAGTTTATTTCAATGTGGGGGGCTTTCGGTTTAGGGGTTAATAGTTTTGTATATTTTGTTGTGGGGGGCTTGTGGTTTAGGGGTTAATAGGTTTAGTATAGTGGCGGTGGTATAGGGCTTAATAACTTTAGTATAGTGGGGGCGATGTGGGCGAACGGCATGTTAGGGTTTAATAATATTTAAATAGTGTTTGCGATGCGGGGGGCGGCTGTTTAGGGGTTAATAAGTTTATTATAGTGGTGAGGATGTCAGGGAGCGGTGGAATAGGGGTTAATATTTTTTATTTAAAGTGGAGGCGATATCGGAAGCGGCAGTTTAAGGGTTAATAAATGTATTAAAGTGTTTGAGATGCGGGAGGGCCTCGGTTTAGGGGTTAATAGGTAGTTTATGGGTGTTAGTGTACTTTTTAACACTTTACTTATGAGTTTTATGTTACAACTTTGTAGCATAAAACTTATAACTACTGACTTTAGATGGCGGTACAGGTCTTGTCATTTTAGGCTGTAACGCTTGCTTTTTAGTCAGAACGCAAAACTCGTAATGCCGGCGCTATGGGAATCCCATGAAAAAACATCATTTTTAGGAGTGCGGTACTGGCGTTGCGTTACAGGCTAAAAGGCTTGCGGTATACATATACCGACAAGACTTGTAATGGCTGCATTAGGAAAAATTATGCTTTATGGGTCACAACGCTGCTATTTGACTCATAACGCAAAACTCGTAATCTAGGTGAAGGTGTTTTACTATCCCTTTAACTACACTATGCTTTCAAGACACCTAGATTACGAGTTTTGCTGTATGAGTCAAATAGCAGCGTTGTGGCCCATAATGCATCATTTTCCCTAACGTAGCCATTACAAGTCTTGTCGGCAGGGATAGGCAAGGTGTCCGTACACGGACATTGGTGTCCGTGACTAGCCCTTGCCGTGTCTGCCACAACCTTAGTATATCTTTTCTTTCTGATTAAATAAAAGGAATAAAAAAAATGTAGTGTGAATAAAGTTAATGGCTTGTCAAGAGACTGCTAGTGATATTGGGTGATAAGTTATGGAATAAATAAAGCCTGAGTGAAATACTGGATGTGTATCTGTATAATAACACCCAGCTCTATACAAAGACACAGTAGTGACACTGGCACATGGGTATAGCCAGACAAGGGCTGGTTATAGGGTCAGTGGTATCTGCATCAGTATAACACCCAGCGCTATATAATGACACAGTAGTGACACTGACTCATGGGTATAGCCAGAGGAGGGCTGGTTATAGGATCAGTGGTATCCGCATCAGTATAATAACACCCAGCTCTATACAAAATACTATACACTGGCACATGCGTATAGCCAGACAAGGGCTGGTTATGGGGTCAGTGGTATCTGCATCAGTATAATAACACCCAGCGCTATATGATGACAGTAGTGACACTGGCACATGAGTATAGCCAGAGGAGGGCTGGTTATAGGATCAGTGGTATCTGCATTAGTATAATAACACCAAGCTCTATAAAAAGACACAGTAGTGACACTGGCACATGCATATAGCCAAAGGAGGGCTGGTTATAGAATCAGTGGTATCTACATCAGTATAGTAACACCCAGCACTATATAATGACACAGTAGTGACACTGGCACATGGGTATAGCCAGAGGAGGGCTGGTTATAGGATAAGTGGTACCTGCATCAGTATAATAACACCCAGCACTATAATATAATGACACAGTAGTGACACTGGCACATGCATATAGCCAAAGGAGGGCTGGTTATAGAATCAGTGGTATCTACATCAGTATAGTAACACCCAGCACTATATAATGACACAGTAGTGACACTGGCACATGGGTATAGCCAGAGGAGGGCTGGTTATAGGGTGAGTGGTATCTGCATCAGTATAATAACACCCAGCGCTATATAATGACACAGTAGTGACACTGGCACATGGGTATAGCCACACAAGGGCTGGTTATAGGGTGAGTGGTATCTGCATCAGTATAATAACACCCAGCACTATATAATGACACAGTAGTGACACTGGCACATGGGTATAGCCAGAGGAGGGCTGGTTATAGGATCAGTGGTATCTGCATCAGTATAACACCCAGCGCTATATAATGACACAGTAGTGACACTGGCACATGGGTATAGCCAGAGGAGGGCTGGGTATAGGATTAGTGGTATCTGCATCAGTATAATAACACCAAGCACTATATAATGACACAGTAGTGATACTGGCACATGGGTATAGCCAGAGGAGGGCTGGTTATAGTATCAGTGATATCTGCATCAGTATAATAACACCCAGCACTATATAATGACACAGAAGTGACACTGGCTCATGGGTATAGCCAGAGGAGGGCTGGGTATAGGATCAGTGGTATCTGCATCAGTATAATAACACCCAGCGCTATATAATGACACAGTAGTGACACTGGCTCATGGGTATAGTCAGAGGAGGGCTGGTTATAGTATCAGTGATATCTGCATCAGTATAATAACACCCAGCACTATATAATGACACAGAAGTGACACTGGCTCATGGGTATAGCCAGAGGAGGGCTGGTTATAGGATCAGTGGTATCTGCATCAGTATAATAACACCCAGCGCTATAAAATGACACAGTAGTGACACTGGCACATGGGTATAGCCAGAGGAGGGCTGGTTATAGGATCAGTGGTATCTGCATTAGTATAATAACACCCAATGCTATATAATGACACAGTAGTGACAATGGCACATGTATAGTCAGAGGAGGGCTGGTTATAGGATCAGTGGTATCTGCATCAGTATAATAACACCCAGTGCTATATAATGACACAGTAGTGACACTGGCACATGGGTATAGCCAGAGGAGGGCTGGTTATAGGATCAGTGGTATCTGCATCAGTATAATAAAACCCAGCACTATATAATGACACAGTAGTGACACTGGCACATGCGTATAGCCAGACAAGGGCTGGTTATAGAATCAGTGGTATCTGCATCAGTATAATAACACCCAGCACTATATAATGACACAGTAGTGACACTGGCACATGGGTATAGCCAGAGGAGGGCTGGTTATAGGATCAGTGGTATCTGCATCAGTATAATAACACCCAGCGCTATATAATGACACAGTAGTGACACTGGCACATGGGTATAGCCAGAGGAGGGCTGGTTATAGGATCAGTGGTATCTGCATCAGTATAATAACACCCAGCACTATATAATGACACAGTAGTGACACTGGCACATGGGTTTAGCTAGAGGAGGGCTGATTATAGGATCAGTGGTATCTGCATCAGTATAATAACACCCAGCGCTATATAATGACACAGTAGTGACACTGGCACATGGGTATAGCCAGATGAGGGCTGGTTATAGGATCAGTGGTATCTGCATCAGTATAGTAACACCCAGCACTATATAATGACACAGTAGTGACACTGGCACATGGGTATAGCCAGACAAGGGTTGGTTATAGGATCAGTGGTATCTGCATCAGTATAATAACACCCAGCGCTATATAATGACACAGTAGTGACACTGGCTCATGGGTATAGCCAGAGGTGGTCTGGTTATAGGATCAGTGGTATCTGTATCAGTATAATAACACCAAGCACTATACAAAGACACAGCAGTGACACTGGCTCATGGGTATAGCCAGATGAGGGCTGGGTATAGGATTAGTGGTATCTGCATCAGTATAATAACACCCAGCACTATATAATGACACAGTAGTGACACTGGCACATGGGTATAGCCACACAAGGGCTGGTTATAGGATCAGTGGTATCTGCATCAGTATAATAACACCCAGCACTATATAATGACACAGTAGTGACACTGGCACATGCGTATAGCCAGAGGAGGGCTGGTTATAGGATCAGTGGTATCTGCATCAGTATAATAACACCCAGCGCTATATAATGACACAGTAGTGACACTGGCACATGGGTATAGCCAGAGGAGGGCTGGTTATAGGATCAGTGGTATCTGCATCAGTTTAATAACACCCAGCGCTATATAATGACACAGTAGTGACACTGGCACATGCGTATAGCCAGAGGTGGTCTGGTTATAGGATCAGTGGTATCTGCATCAGTATAATAACACCCAGCACTATAATATAATGACACAGTAGTGACACTGGCTCATGGGTATAGCTAGAGGAGGGGTTATAGGATCATTGGTATCTGCATCAGTATAATAACACCCAGCGCTATATAATGACACAGTAGTGACACTGGCACATGCGTATAGCCAGAGGTGGTCTGGTTATAGGATCAGTGGTATCTGCATCAGTATAATAACACCCAGCGCTATATAATGACACAGTAGTGACACTGGCACATGCGTATAGCCAGAGGTGGTCTGGTTATAGGATCAGTGGTATCTGTATCAGTATAATAACACCAAGCACTATAAAATAATGTTTTTAATTTCAAATGTATTGGTGTCCTTCACTAAGGTCTGTACTTTGGAAAATGTCCGCCACAGCCTTTGTCAGTGCCTATCCCTGCTTGTCGGTATAAGTGTACCGCAAGCCTTTTAGCCTGTACCACAACGTCAGTACTGCACACGTAAAAATTATTTTTTTTCATGAGATTCCCATAGCGCCGGTATTACGAGTTTTGTGGTGAGGCTAAAAAGCAAGCGTTACAGCCTAAAATGACAAGATCTGCACCGCCATCTAAAGTCAGTAGCTATGAGTTTTACGCTACAAAGCTGTAACATAAAACTCATAATTAAAGTGTTAAAAAGTACACTAACACCCATAAACTACATATTAACCCCTAAACTGAGGCCCTCCCGCATTGCAAACACTCTAATACGTTATTAACCCCTAATCTGCCGCTCCCGATATCGCCGTTACTTTAAATAAAAAATATTAACCCCTATTCCGCCGCTCCCTGACATCCTTACCACTATAATAAACTTATTAACCCCTAAACCGCCGCCCTCCCGCATCGCAAACACTATTTTAATATTATTAACCCCTAATCTGCCATCCGCCCACATCGCCCACACTATATTAAAGTTATTAAGCCCTACACAGCCGCCACTATACTAAACCTATTAACCCCTAAACCACAAGCCCCCCACAACGAAATATCCTAAACTAAACTATTAACCCCTAAACCAAAAGCCCCCACATCGAAATAAACTAAATGAAACTATTTACCCCTAAACCTAACAACCCCCTAACTTTATATTAAAATTACAATTTACCTATCTTAAATTAAATTTAAATTTCCCTGTCAAATTAAAAAGCTAAGTTTAAACTAACAATTAAAATAATATAATTATGTAACTAAAAAAAGTTACAAAAAATAACAAACACTAAATTACGGAAAATAACAAACAAAATTATCCAAAATAAAAAAGAATTACACCTAATCTAATAGCCCTATCAAAATAAAAAAGCCCACCCAAAATAAAAAAACCCTAGCCTACAATAAACTACTTTTGTGGGGGCATTGCCCCAACGATATCAGCTCTTTTACCTGTAAAAAAAACACAAAGAACCCCCCAACAGTAAAACCCACCAGCCAAACAATCCCCCAAAATAAAAAAACCTAATACCCATTGCCCTGAAAAATGCATTTGTATGGGCATGTTCACACGGGAACAGGGCCCTCAATTCTCCCTGTATTTGTTTGTTAAACTTTGTCTGGTTTCTTTTATATTGTATTGAACTGGACTTTAATTTTTGTACCCATGGACAGCGCTACGGAATCTGTTGGCACTTTATAAATAAAGAATAATAATAAAATTTCCCTGAAAAGGGCATTTAGCTCTTTTACTGTGCAGACCCTAAACTAAAAAAAAAAACACACCCAAAAAACCCTTAAAAAAGCCTAACACTAACCCCAAGACGATCCACTTAGAATTTTTAAAGTCCTGCTTGAATGATCTTCATTCCGGAGTTGAAGTCCTGATCCAGGCGGTGAGAAGTTTTCATCCAGGCGGCCTCTTCAATCTTCATCCCGGCGGCAAAGTCATGATCCAAGTCGATAGAATGAGAGCTGCTAAAATCCTATTGGCTGTTCAAATCGGCCAATAGGATTTAAGCAGCTCTCATTCTATTGGCTGATTCAAATTTTTCAGCCAAGAGGAATGCAAGGGACACCATCTTGGATCGCGTCCCTTGCATTGAAGATTCAGTGTACGGCGGCGATCGTATGAAGAGGATGCTCCGCGCCGGATGTCTCCAGGAAGGACCTGCTCCGCACCTCCGGGATAAAGATAGAAGATGCCGCCTGGATAAAGATTGAAGAGACCGCCTGGATGAAAACTTCTCGCCGCCTGGATCAGGACTTCAACTCCGGGATGAAGATCGTTCAAGCGGGATTTCAAAAACTATAAGTGGGTCGTCTTGGGGTTAGTGTTAGGCTTTTTAAAGAGTTTTTTGGGTGGATTTTTGTTTTAGTTTAGGGTATGGGCAGTAAAAGAGCTAAATGCCTTTTTTAAGAGCAATGCCCATACAAATGCCATTTTCAGGGCAATGGGTAGCTTAGGTTTTTTTTTAGATTGTTTTTTTATTTTGTGGGTTTGGGGGGGGTGGGGGTTTGTAATGTTAGTAGGCATTTGTATTTTTTTTTTTTTTTTTCCGAAAAAGAGCTGATATCTTTAGGGCAATGCCCTTCAAAAGGCCCTTTTAAGGGCCAATGGTATTTTATTCTAGATTAGGTTTTTTATTTTGGGGTGTTTTTTTATGGGTATTAGAATAGGAATATTTTTTTATTTTTGATAATTTGTTTGTTATTTTGTGTAATGTATATTTTTAGGGCGTTTTTTTTTTTTAGCAAAAGAGCTGTTTAACTTAGGGCAATGTCCGACAAAAGGCCCTTTTAAGGACCCTTGGAAGTTTGGGGAGTGGGAGTTTGTATAGTGTTAGGGGGTGTTTGTATTTTTTTTGGAGCAAAAGAGCTGTTTATCTCAGGGCAATGCCCTACAAAGGCCCTTTGAAGGGCCCTTGGTAGTTTGGGGGTGGGGGTTTGTATAGTGTTAGTGGGGGGTTTGTATTTTTTTTTTTGAGCAAAAGAGCTGTTTATCTCAGGGCAATGCAATAGAAAAGGTCTTTTAAGGGCCCTTGGTAGTTTATTTAGTCTATTCTAGATTAGGCTTTTTTATTTGGGGTGTTTTTTTTAAAGGGTATTAGAATAGGAATAACCTTTATTTTTTTTGGATATTTTTTTTTTTTTTTGTAATGGTAGGTTTTTTTATTTTTTGTGATTTTAGTGTTTTTTCATTTTTTGTAATGTTAGGTTTTAGTGTAAGGCAGCTTAGGTTTTATTTCACAGGTAAGTTTGTATTTATTTTAACTAGGTAGTTAGTAAATAGTTAATAACTATTTACTAACTAGTCTACCTAGTTAAAATAAATACAAACTTACCTGTGAAATAAAAATAAAACCTAATGGCTAGATTACATGTTTTGCGTTATGGTGAAAAATCAGCATTATCAGGTTATAACGCTGCTTTTTCACTACTGCTGCTATTACGAGTCTTTTAGGTTTAGGGGCACCGCACACTTTTTTGGCCATAACGCAAATCAACTTACACACATTGCGTAAAGTCTTTTTTTCAATGGGATTTTCATAGCGCCGATATTACAAGCTTTTCCTGGGAGGCCAAAAAGTGAGCGGTACACCCTATACCGTCAAGATTCGTAACGCATTCTAAAGTCAGTAGTTATGGGTTTTACGCTACAAAGCTGTAACATAAAACTCATAACTAAAGTGCTAAAAAGTACACTAACACCCATAACACCCATAAACTACCTATTAACCCCTAAACCGAGGCCCTCCCACATCACAAACACTAAAATAAAATTATTAACCCCTAATATTCCGCTCTGGACATCGCTGCCACTATAATAAACATATTAACCCATAAACCGCCGTACTCCCGCATCGCAAATACTAGTTAAATATTATTAACCCCTAATCTGCTGTCCCTAGGAACACGGCCACCTACCTACATTTATTAACCCCTAATCTGCCCCCTCCAACGTCGTTGCCACTATAATAAAGTTATAAACCCCTAAACCTAAGTCTAACCCTAACACCCACTAACTTAAATATATTTAAAATAAATCTAAAGAAAACCTACTGTTATTAACTAAATAATTCTTATTTAAAACTAAATACTTACCTGTAAAATAAACCCTATGCTAGCTACAATATAACTAATAGTTACATTGTATCTAGCTTAGGATTTATTTTTATTTTACAGACAAGTTTGTATTTATTTTAACTAGGTAGAATAGTTAATAAATAGTTATTAACTATTTACTAACTACCTAACTAAAATAAATACAAATTTACCTGTAAAATAAAACCTAACCTGTCTTACACTAACACCTAACCTTACACTACAATTAAATAAATTACCTAAATTAAATACAAAGAACTAAATTAAATGCAAATATCTAAATTACAAAACAAAACAAAACACTAAATTACACAAAATAAAAAACAAATTACAAGATATTTAGACTAATTACACCTAATCTAATAGCCCTATCAAAATAACCCCCCCCCAAATAAAAAAAACCCCTAGCCTAAACTAAACTACCAATAGCCCTTAAAAGGGCATTTTGCAGGGCATTGCCCCAAAGAAATCAGCTCTTTTACCTGTAAAAAAAAATACAAACAACTCCTCAACAGTAAAACCCACCACCCACACAACCAACCCCCCAAATAAAACCCTAACTAAAAAAACCTAAGCTCCCCATTACCCTGAAAAGGGCATTTGTATGGGCATTGCCCTTAAAAGGGCATTTAGCTCTATTGCTGCCCAAAACCTAATCTAAAACTAAAACCCTTAAAAAAAACTAATACTAACCCCCGAAGATCCACTTACAGTTTTGAAGACCGGACATCCATTGTCAAAGAAGCCGGGAGAAGTCCTCAATGAAGCGACAAGAAGTCCGTTAGGGTTAGGGGTTAATAGATAATTTATGTTATTGTGATGTGGGGGGCTGGCAGTTTAGGGGTTAATAGGTTTATTTAGTGGTTTAGTGGTAGTGATGTGGGAGGCCAGTAGTGATGTGGGAGGCCAGAGATTTAGAGGTTAATAGCTTTATTTAGGTGGCGGCGATATCGGGAGCGGCGGAATAGGTGTTAATAACTTTAATATAGTTGCGGCAATGTTGGGGTGCGGCGGATAAGGGTTTAATAACTTTAGTATAGTGGAGGCGATTTTATTTAGGTGGCGGCGATATCGGGAGCGGCAGATTAGGGGTTAATAACTGTAGGCAGGCGTCTGTGATGTCAGGGGCAGAAGATTAGGGGTGTTTAGACTCAGGGTTTATGTTAGGGTGTTAGGTTTTCCCCATAGACATCAATGCACGAGCACGTCAAAACTCTGCCTGTTTTGTGTGCAGTATGGAGCTTAAAATCTCCATATCGCACGCGCAAGCAATGTTTTTTAAAACTTTTGTTGCGTTCTTTACTTTCCCTATAGCGCTCAAAACTCGTAATCTAGGTGAGAGTGTTTATGTTTCAGTGCTATAGAAATGTTTCATTATCTCTAACTATTTATGGAAAAACAATAATCTTTACATTTATCAAATAAGGGTAAAGGAGAAATTCTGGACTTTCTCTTTACCAAAAGCTCTGTGTTTGCATGAGCCATGTATCCTCTTTCTATACAAAAACATATGAAATAGCAGCACTTGGTCTATTGCAGGGAATGACACTCTGCACTTCCCTGTACTTGGTTCTGTTATTTCTATAATTTCTTCTGCATGTGATGGATGAGCAGGTTGATAAAATCCTTGTGTTCCTAATCCTCAGCTAAACACAGAGGCCCTCTGCTGCTGTAGGCAGTCTGCTAATTACCCCCTCTTGCTTTACCTGCTTTCCCTGATATCCAAGTAATAGTGCCCGGGTTCCTGCTGTCGGCCAGCGCTCATTCATCTTGGTTATGTCTTATGTGTGTACTGAATGGCTTGTCACAGCGACGTGACACAAAGCAGGGTAAGCCCTGTCTGCTTCACAATCCCATGTCTAAAGGCTTTTAAATCTGGTACTCAACAGAGAACAGAAACAAGAAATATTTTTGTAAAGAAGCAAATTATATATGTTTCATAGAAATTTGAGTGTGACAGAAAAAAATACTTTTTTTTTTTTAGTATAAAGACAGAAAAACTTAGGACATTTGAATGATGAGCACATTAATGAGACATGAATTTTCAATCAATATGGAGCAAATCCCATTGAACTAGTCATGTCCAATTGTAGCAATTCCAAAGAACTAGCACTTCAGCATATGACTAAAAATGGCATAGATTCAAATCTTATTCTTTATAAATCTTCACATGAGAAGGAAATGGTTGATGGTTCATTATAATTCTTCTTATTCATATTTAATTTGTGTGTAGGGAATATTCTATTATTGCCAAAGAATAAAGGTGGAAAGGACCTTTATATTTACATAATTTCTAACTTTTTCTGTCCAATAAAAGAATAGTATTTAAGATCCTGTAAATATTTTTAGTAAAGTGCTAAGGTTGTTTAAAGAAGTCTCTGGTTTCTTACACTTTTTTATATGTATTCTTCAACTCTGTGAAAGGGGGATGATTTGGGTGTGAATTGTGTTTTACAAGTAAAATCTGATGGTTACTTAAAGGGACGTTAAAACCAAATTTGTTCTTTCCTAATTCAGATAAAGCATGTGCATTCCAACAACTTTCCAATTTACTTCTATCTAATTTGTTGTGTTCTTTTGGTATCCTTTGTTGAAAAGGATACCTAGGTAGGCTCAGGAGCTGCTGATTGGTGGCCTCACATACATGCCTCATGTTACTGGCTCACCCAATGTGTTCAGCTAGCTCCCAGAAGTGCATTGCTGCTTCTTCAACAAAGGATACCAAGAAAATGAAGCAAATACGATAATACAAGTGAATTGAAAAGTTGTATAAATATTCTCTAACTGAATGAAAGAAAACATTTGGGTTTCATGTCCCTTTAAATACAGTAGTATTGCATAATCAACAAATGCATAGGGGAATCCTCTAAGTGGCTGCAGTATTTTGTCCTTCTCTAGTCCATAGACTTATCTGTTAAATATCCTCAATCTATTGCACCATCTAACCCTTAGGCTTAAGCAACTTGAGTTCACGGGTGATCATTCTTTGTTTGAGCTTTCTATCATGTGTTCTGGTACTCTTTAGTTTCATATAGCTAACATTGAGCTCATGCACGTACAGTGACCTAGGACTGAGCACTGATTGGCTAAAATGCATGTCTGTCAAAAGAACTGAAATAAGGGGGCAGTCAGCAGAAGCTTAGATACAAGATAATTACAGAGGTAAAACGTGTATTATTATAACTGTTTTGGTTATGCAAAACTGGGGAATGGGTAATAAAGGGATTATCTTTCTTTTTAAACAACAAAAATTCTGGTGTTGACTGTCCCTTTAATATTCTAGAGCATATTCCTAGGCTGAGGCCTTAAAATCCCCCCCAAAGGCAAATTTTCTTTTAGTTTTTTCTGCATTGTACCACCATTGTGTGGTGTGCTAAACTAGGACCTGTATCGGTGCCTCCTGAACCACAGTGACATTCATGGACTATTTTCTAGATATTCTACAGAAGCTATTGTTCCCTTATCTTGACAAGTTTTAGTTTTTTGGTGAAGCTGCACCTGCAGATCTGGGTGATGATGGAGGATAAGTTATAGCCCCGCTAAAGAAGACAGAGCTATTGTCTGCAGGACCTGTGATCTTGGTTATTCCTGCTGCAGATGCTGATCTACAGAGGACCTTATGTGCTTATGTTACTACCCATTGGGAGATCACTTATGCTTATGGTCTTATTTACCCACTGCAAGTTCCAGTGCAGCTTGAAAAATGTAGTGAATGTGCACATCCCAAAAGCAATCCTGACTTGCTAGTAAGCATGGTCCGTTATGTCTTGTGACTCCCAATAAAGTTTTTTTTTTGTTTTTTTTTTAAATCTGTTATGTCTAGTGATGTAATGTGACATTAATTTTGTGCAACATATATGTGTTTCCTAGATTGTTTTATTCATTGACTCTAGTATTAAAGGGACAGTAATGTCAAAATGAAAGGGATACTACACCCAATTTTTTTCTTTTATGATTCAGATAGAGCATGCAATTTTAAGCAACTTTCTAATTAACTCCTATTATCATTTTTTTTCATTCTCTTGCTATCTTTATTTAAAAAAAGCCCATTTTTGGTTCAGCACCCTGGGTAGCGCTTGCAAATTGGTGGCTACAATTTGCCACCAATCAGCAAGCGCTACCCAGGGTGCTGAAGCTGAACCAAAAAATGGGCCATCTCCTAAGCTTACATTCTTCCTTTTAAAATAAAGATACAAAGAGCACGAAAAAAAATTGATAATAGGAGTAAATTAGAAAGTTGCTTAAAATTGCATGCTCTATGAAAGAATCATGAAAGAAAGATAAAAATTGGGGTTAGTATCCCTTTAAACTTTTATGATTTAGATAGATCATTCAATTTTAAACAACCTTCCAATTTACTTCTGCTATCTAATTTGCTTGATTCTGTGATATCTTTTGTTAGAAAGCATACCTAGATAGGCTGAGGCGCAGCAATGCACTACTGGGAGCTATAAAAAAGGTGGGCGATTACCATTAAAAGATATGCCTAACAATCAACTAAGGTCAAATATTTTCAAATGAATATAGAAAATCATACTTGATTAGCATTAATTATGTGTAATTTACATAACACATGCAAACTTATTTCAAAAGGGTCACTGCAAGAAGTTTTATTTAAATATACATGGTTGTTTAAATATTAGTCTAATGAAAAAGCATTGCTAACTTGTGTGTCGTTTTGCTTATGTGTTTGTGCTTACTCATTATTTTAAAACAAATTGTGGCTGTTTAAAAAGGAAGTGTTTAAGATTAGTTAAAAACAAAAAAAACTAAATATTTTTTCTGGAAAAAAAATAGTTTTTGTTTTGTAATTTTTTGAATGTCATTATATGCCAGTAAGCAATTGATACTTAAAGGGGCATAAAACCCATTGTTTTCCCTTTTCATTATTCAGACAGAGCATGCCGTTGTAAACTTTCAAATTTACTTCTATATCATATTTGCTTTGTTCTCTTGGTATACATAGTTGAAAAGCATACTAGGTAGACTCAAAAGCAGCAATGCACTAATGGGAGATGGCAGCTGATTGGTGATTACGTATATTTGCCTCTTGTCATTGGCTCATCTGATATATTCAGCTAGCTCTCAGTAGTGCGTTGCTGCTCCTGAGCCTACCTGGGTTTATGTTTCAACAAAGGATTACAAGAGAACAAAGCAATTTCCATAATAGAAATAAAGTTATCAAAAATGTGCGCTCTGTCTGATCCATCAAAGTTTATTCTTGACTTTACTATCCCTTTAGAGGAGGATTCTAATGCAAAATGACATGTGCTAAATCATTAGAGAATGTAATATTAGCATTACTACTATATGTGTGTAACCCACACAACGGTCTAAATACATAGGTAACATTCACTGAAATAATTTACATATAGGATGACCATATTGCCGCTTTAAAAAGGGACACATATGAAAAATACATGTCAGGGCTGTTTTCAGGGCTGTTTAAAGAAATGGTTTTGCATAAGAACCCTCACATATGTATTTTTCATATGTGTTCCTTCTTAAAGCGGCAATATGGTCAGCCTATTTACATACCACAATAACACAAATGATTATAAAAGCTTTTCTGGGATCCTTTTTCTTCAGTAATAGCAGTCATGCATGCCTTTGTTTTTTGTTTTTTAATCAGAAGGCCACCAATTGCATCTGACAACCACACTTTCAAATTTCCCAGCGGGTAGAGGGGTTAATTATATAGCTGGTAAAGGTTAAATTAATTGTAATGTAGGGATTACCCTCCCACCTGAAACACCCCAGCTCCCTGATCTCACCAAAAAAGCTCCCCCCCCACTCACACACTTCCTCACCATCTTAAAGGGACACTATGAAACCAAATTTTTTTCTTTCGTGATTCAGATAAAGTATGACATTTTAAGCAACTTTCTAATTTACTCCTATTATCAAAATGTCTTAATTCTCTTGGTATCTTTATTTGAAATGCAAGAATGTAAGTTTAGATGCCGGCCCATTTTGGTGAACAACCTGGGTTGTCCTTGCTGATTGGTGAATAAATTAATCCACCAATAAAAAAGTGTTCTCCAGAGTTCTGAACCCCAAAAAAGCTTAGATGCCTTCTTTTTCAAATAAAGATAGCAAGAGTACGAAGACAAATTGATAATAGGAGTAAATTAGAAAGTTGCTTAAAATTGCATGCTCTATCTGAATCACAACACAAATTGGGTTCAGTGTCCCTTTAAGTACTGCAGACAGTCTGCCACTTTGCAGTTTATGACTTTTTTTTTTTAAATTATTTTTTTCCTGCAATTTAGGAATCCCTCCTGAACCCTCCCACCTCCCTGATCATTCGCAAACAGCTCTTTAACCCTCCCACTAGAAGCAGCCATCTTAGGTACTGGCAGTTGACTTATTTATATATAAATATTTTTTTCTGTAGTGTAGGGGTCAAGAGATTTAGATCTTTAGAGGTTATAAAGTGTATTAATATAACAATTTTGGTTGTGCAAAGCTGGGGAATGAGTAATAAAGGCGTTTAGCTATCTTTTTAAACAATAACAAAAAAATCAAGTAGACTGTCCCTTTAAAAAACCCTGCAGATACTTGTTCAATTAGGCAAATACTTTGATCAATAACAATTGCATCTCAGTCTTGTCGGCACATCTCAGCTGTGGTCCTTCCGTACACACCTGTCTCCTAACTAACTTTTCCCAATAGTTGCTATGACAACCGATCTACTTTTGCCTACAAGTGCTCTCCATCATGTTGACCTTTGCTGGCCTCATGTCTGTGGGAGGGAGACTAAGCCCAAACGTTATGTCAAAAGCAAATTAACAAGAGAAGTGAATTTTATGCAGCTTTTGTCTTTTCCTGCTTTATTTCAGATAATTCTCTCCAGCTGCCTGTGAGCCGCAGGACGCTTGCTAACATTTCCAAATTACACCTCGTCTTATTCACTTTGTAACTGATCAGTTGTAGATGAATAGATTCCTTCTGACAAGCTTCCCCGCTGCATATTCATGAAGGGTATCTGAGCCAGACACCCCGCACCCCTCACTTATGCGTTTAGGCTTCACTGCCTGCAGATATTCGCTTCAGGCATCTTTTCTCGTTCCTTGTGCAATTAAATAAATAATATGATCCCTCATTGAATGTGGGATATGGTCCAGAAACCTGATGGTTTAATAAAATCAAGCAGCATTGAACAGTGGGAACTTACACGTTAGGAAACAACCTCAGTATAAACTACATAGCGAACATGTTGCAATACGTAGGTAAGCAAAGTATCTCAATATCTGAAATTAAAGCTGTTCACGTGTATCTTCCTATTGAATGCGGTTAGAAAAAAAAATGGTGACATTATATATAACGCTTGTGCATTTATTTAGTTACGAATGTGTATTTGTCATGAAATTACAGATATCTGTTTCGTTTTCACGAAATGAATATCTAAATTAATGCACCAACTTAAAGGGACACTGAACCCAATTTTTTTCTTTCGTGATTCAGATAGAGCAGGGGTGGGCAAGAGGTAGATCACGGTCGACCAGCGGACCGCAAGTGAATTTTGAGGTGACCGTCTGGAAGATTTAAAAAGTCTGCATAATAAGAGAAAGATTTTGCACACATCTAAATTCTGAGAGAAGAGCCTCGCCACCGTAGATGTATGAGAAATGTTTCTATTATGCAGATTTTTGAAATCGGCTATGAGTCTATGACGGCGGTATGTGTACTTCAGCATGTGCGACGTGGCTGTAGCTGAACTCACTGCTCCAGCTTTGGTTACTGCCTTTCTCAAACTCCTACTTTTTGTCTCAAGAGTGGTCAGTCCATAGTACAGACTCTTCATGCGCCAGGCTGAGATGTTGCTCGGTATCCCTGGGTTTGGCAGTTCCAGGTCCTGCTCTGTCTGATATTCTGCTGCTACTTTCTAGCTCTGTCCTCCGTTACTTGTTGTCACCAGGCTCTGCTGGGTGAATGGTCTGGTGTTGCTTTTTCCCCCAGGGTCTGTTACTCCCCCTCAGGTTATTTTACTTACTCTGTACCAGGCTTTGATGCTGCTCTCTGATACTTCCTCTGACACACTAATATTAGCTATACTTTGTGCTAGTTTCTGCAGCTTTCTGTCCCCAGAATTTGTTGTCACCAAATTGTGCAGGTAAGTGCTGTTGCTGCTATACCAGTCTCTGGTTGCTGTGTAAGGCGGTACAGAGCCTGCAGGTCCTGCCACTATTACTGTCCCAACTATTTGCTTTAGTCTTCAGCTAGTAGCGGACAGATGTAGAGCAGCCAACAGGACCTTCCCACTAATCAACCTTACATGGCGTCCAGCCAATAAAATTACTTTGTAGAATGAGTCTGTCTATGATTGGCTGAGAATAGTTCACTGTCATCGTTGTACCTGAGGTGTGGGTTTCCTTATTCATACGCAGGCGCGGTACACAGATAAGGTTAGTTCCAGCGTGACGTAAAGAGAGAGCTCTCGCAGTAAGGAAAGAGCACGGCTGTATTTATTATTAAAGAGTGCGGCTGATTTTTAAAGTTGCATTATTTGTGGCAAAAATACAATTTTCAGCCAGCGACTGAAGTTTTGTTTTTTTGTTAGGTGACCACGTCACTTGGAATAAAATTAGAAGTAGCCCCTTTGCCTTACAAAAGTCTGCCCGCCTAGGAGATAGAGCATGACATTTTAAGCAACTTTCTAATTTACTCCTATTATCAAATTTTCTTCATTCTCTTGGTAGCTTTATTTGAAATGCAAGAATGTAAGTTTAGATGCTGGCCCATTTTTGGTGAACAACCTGGGTTGTTCTTGCTGATTGGTGGATAAATTCATCCCCCAATAAAAAAGTGCTGTCCAAATAAAAAGCTTAGATGCCTACTTTTTCAAATAAAGATAGCAAGAGAACAAAAAAAATTGTTAATAGGAGTAAATTAGAAAGTTGCTAAAAATTGCATGCTCTATCTGAATCACAAAAGAAAAAATTTGGGTTCAGTGTCCCTTTAATTTCAAGAAAATGAAAAAATATGATTTATAATTTGTCAGTATTCATTCCTTCATTTCCCTTAAATTACTTTTAGAGGTTAAATACCTCTAGCATGCTGGAGAGGCGCACAGAGCCCAGGCCATGCTAATCGGAGGCTTAGTGTGGCAGATCCTAGAGCCTGCGTTAGAGAAAGTACTTTAGCACAGGCCCTGGGATTCACCATACTAAACCTACTGTTAGTGTGGCCTGGGGCTCTGTGACAAGGTGTCAAGATTAGTGCTAGAGGTAAGTATTTAACCCCTAAAAGTAATTTAAAGGAGATGAACGAATGCTAACAAATAGTCAGTATTTCTTCGTTTTACTTTAAAGGGACATTATACACTCATTTTTTCTTTACATAAATGTTTTGTAGATGATCTATTTATATAGCCCATAAAGTTGTTTTTTTTTAAATAAATGTATAGTTTTGCTTATTTTTAAATAACATTGCTCTGATTTTCAGACTCATAACCACGCCCCAAAGTTTTATGTGAATACCATCAGCTACCTTCTCCAGCTTGCTGCTGTTTGTGTAAAGGGTCTTTTCATATGCAAAAGAAGGGGGAGGGGGGGAGTGTCTTATTTGCCACTTGCAGTGGGCTTTCCAGCTACCTTTTCAACAGAGCCATACTGACAGCTTATAAGTAAGTTTTTAAACAGTTTTATACTGGATGTTTATATCAGTATCTCTGCATCGTATTCTTTATAGTAGTGTCTTTTACATGCAGTTATATGAAAATAAGTGTATACTGTCCCTTTAAATTTAGTTTCATGAAGAAGGGTCAGGATTAGGGAGTCTCCAGTGCTAGAGGTAAGTCATGACGTTAGTTAAGAAGACAGAATGATGAAGTAGCTTTCAGTTAGGCAGTACAAATATATATATGCAGACTGAAAGAGAAGCACTCTACCAGGAACGAACAACAGCTCTGTAGCTTGTTCTATGGTGAGTTATCAGCTCAAAGCAGCCTCTTTTAGCCCAATTGTGCTTTTCACAGAGTAGAACATTCCTGAAGTATATCAGTCTGATCCTGCTGAGTAAGGTCACTCCAGCCCCAAAATACCAGGCAATGGCCCTCTGAACAAGGATTGCCTAGCATTTGGGGCTGAACTGCCCTTGCTAGGTGGGATCAGACTGATATACTTCAAGAATGTTCTCCTCTGTGAAAAGCACAATTGTGTTACAAGAGGCTGCTCCCAGGTAATAAATCTCCATAGAACAAGTTTTTGAGTTGCTGTTCGTTCCTGAGAGAATACTTCTCTTTCTGTATGTAAGTAAATACATATCTAATATATTTTGTTGCATAGTGTAAGGAGTGCATCCAAAGTTCTTTAATCTCAAAGCTGCAAACATTTTGAATGTGTCACAGACTATTATATGAGGTCTCTGTTTTGATGCCTTTATTTCAATGAATAAGTGATTACAAATACAATCAGAATAGTAATTAAATGAGTTAAGTCTGAGACTAAGAGCTGTCAGCAATGTGATCCAGGCTGGGGGGGGTGAGTTGTTTAGAGTTGTGGGGAAAAGCATCTGGTCCCGATTTAAAGTAAAAGGGAAATTAAGTCCATTACCCCAACATGTAGCTGTCATTCAGTACAAGTGATATATTGGTTTGTGGGATTAATTTCACAGAAATATGACATCTCTCCCCCTTCTTTTCCTTCCTTCAACATAAAGTAAAGAATGTCTGTGTCTTTAACTATTTTGCTGAATTATGTGTAACAATGCAACCATGCTGGAAAAAGGTATTTGTGATTAAAAACGATGATCTGGTGAGACCTGTAGTTAAAATTCTTTCTGGATTAATATAATAATAAATCAGCAACAATGATAAATATAGATAGTTACAAATGTAGCATTTAAAGGATCCGTAAATATTGGTAACATTGTATTCATACTAATACAGGGCTCCTGTATCTGTTTATATGTAATGCTATCTATTTGCTATAATTTAGCATACCCTTCTGTGACACAACAGTCTTTAATTCACTACAGAAACAGAATTTGACAGTAAATAAGAACCAAAAAGGCCCATCATGTCTATCCATATGATTAGAAGGGCCAGTTTTATACTGGGGCATAGACAATTCTTTTATTTAAGTAACCCACCTTTTCCCAGTTATATTTTTAAATATTGTATTTATTTAAGGGTAAAGTTTTTCCAGTACCTCATTCTCTGACTCATAAGGGATAGAGTTTATATCCAAATGTTCTGCTGTTTATATGTCATATTATAAACATTACAACTATTTTATGTTGCATTAAAGATAATGGCCTCTATTTAAGGTCTTGCGGACCTGATCCGACAGTGCGCTAAATGCGGAGAGCTGCTGGTGCAATGCCGCCCCCTGCTGACTCGCGGCCGATCGGCCGCCAGCAGGGGGTGTCAATCAACCCAATCGTACTCGATCAGGTTGATTTCCAGTGATTCCTGTCTGCCTGCTCAGAGCAGACGGACAGGGTTATGGAGCAGTGGTCTTTAGACCGCTGCTTCATAACTTGTGTTTCTGGTGAGTCTGAAGACTCGCCAGAAACATGGGCCTACAAGCTCCATACGGAGCTTGATAAATATGGGCCATTGTATGAAGTCTTGTAAATGTACAAATTGCTGTGCAGAACAAGCAGCTTACCATCAGTGTAAGTAAATGCTTATAATTGTGTCACACTAATTTGGAAAAAAGTGGATGGCAAGTAAGGGAAAATGAGAATTCAGTATTCTTTTGGTTTTTTTCAGGGGCTTCTTTCATAGACTACTGATATACAGCATCATTGCAATCGTTAGCTTTCTTGAGAGAAAACCAACAGGTGAATATATTGGGAACAGTGGTTGAAAACCACCCAATTTCAGAGTGATACTATTGGGAAAATTAACCTGGTCAACAATAACTTTCTTTAGAGAACTAAGAGAAGTGTACTGGTGCATATATTCTATGCTTAGAAGTCTCCAAGTATTGGGATCCAGTTGGTAGCTGTGAAATTAGACTTGTATAAGGATTGGGTTGTTGGTAGCCACTCAGATTAAAGGTTTATAGCTTAGTCTCTCATTAGCAGGGGATCTTGAACACGGTGTGGACTGATAAATCATTATATGGTTTGTTGGTGTCCTGTGTAGTGCATAAAAGAGGGAATCATTTTGGTCCTCCCGAAGGGAAGATGGATAACAGTTTAGATAAACCAATACAAACACCTCTGTTAGTCAATGGTGTTTCAATAGTAGTTACATCTGATGGCAGTGTTGAAAAACTATGGTGCAGTCCCATTTCCAAACAAATCTGTGCCTCCAAAGAAGAGTGGGACATAGACAATAACTCATGATTGTCCTTATATTTACCAGAGAGCAACTGATCTTCCATTTAGATGGTTCCAGGTTCTCAGTGATGCCTTGGGGTATTGGGACTTCAAATGTAAATGTAATGTGTGACAAAGTAGAATTGTTTGGCCTCTAGTGTAGAAGGAACACATAACACTCTTTTTAGAAGACAGTAGACAGATATTGCCAATATGGTAGCTGAAGCGACTGAGCATCAGTTGGTAAGGTGCCTTTTTCTTCTAGCTTTAAAAAAAACAAGGTTACCCTAAGACATATTAAAGGTAGAGGAAGCTTAAGTCATTACAGCACTTTACAATGATTTAAACAGATTTTTTTCATTTGTGAACTAGTTCTTCTAGCTACGATCCAACACATACAAACTGTAACTGGCAGACAAATTTAGCACAGCTTGAATATGTTTTTATTGTTAAATAGCCAACGATTATCTGTAATCTAAGCATGTTATAAACTACATGCAGCAAAACCATACCTAAACTTTTATATGTAAAGATGGCGAGGAGTCAGAAACTCAACTAGTATTCAAGAAATGCAAATAGAATAGATTTACTTGTACTCCGCCTTTGTTAATAGCGCTGCGGAATCTGTTGGCGCTCTACAAATAACCGATAATAATAATAATTTATGTTACCTCTTCTCCGTTGACTCTTCTCATTTTGCTTTTACAGAAGACTGAAAAGGACTGAAAAGCAACCAATAGATAATCTAAACCTATATTATTATTATTAGTAGAATTATCATTTATTTGCTAAGTGCAGCCTAGTTCCATAGTGCTAGTTACATGAGCAGGGAAAAACAATTACCTATGTTCAATAAAATCTGAAAAACTATTGGAAACGTTCTGCAACATCTCAACTAGATAATTGCACAACTGAAAACATGCGTACCCACCCCTGATCACATTCACAAGCTGTGATGAATTTATACTCAATGGAGCACATCTATCTCACATTAATCACATCGGCTATCAATATCAGCTACAAAATGTTATAGAACAAACAAATGAAAACAAAAATAATTAACCCCGTTATTGAAAAAAAAAAAAAAACCTGTCCACTTTAACATATACACAAAAAAAGAAATATAAGAAAAAATAGAAAGAGACAACTTTGTTACTTTTGAAATATCAAGATATGAGTTTGAGACACATCACAAAGAGTAAAATGGAGTCCTTAGGAATTCTGCATGCTTGATGAGAGCGTAGGTGAAAACATTCTACCATGACTATAGATCAGTGTTTCTCAACTTCAGTCCCTGGGACCCCTAACAGGTCACTTTTCATGATATTTGAACTATAGCACAGGTGAGATAATCAGCTGATCAGTAACCATAGTTACTACCCTTCTCTCACCCATCAGACAATTATTTCACCTGTGCTGAGTGCTCTAGTTAAGATATTATGAAAAAGATAAAACAGAAGAGGGCACCCAAATAGTGTGGTATCTTCACAAAAGAGTATTATACCAAAGGCAAAAAATGTACTCACAGATTAGAAAGCACTTCAACAGTGCTAGGGGAACAGACTGGACAGTTGGAAGTCGGCCAGCAGACTTATGGCTCTCAGGCAAATCCCTTTGAGGTATTCTGTAGTGACGTGGATAGTGCAGAGGCTCAATGAGGTTTCGGTTGCCCAATTCTACCCATACACTTCCAGTATAGGAGTCCAATCCCCAAGTGCGATAAAAATACTCAGAGTGACAAATAACTATAAAATAGAAATGCTTTAATATAAAATCTCACCTGATGAAATAGTAAATGCGAGAAACGCGTTGTGAGACATAATATTGATTTGTTTTTATTGATTGTATATTAAAGCATTTCTATTTTATACTTATTTGTCACTTTGAGTATTTTTATTGCACTTGGGGATTGGACTCCTATACTGGAAGTGTATGGTTTTATTTGGGTAACCAAAACCTCACTGAGCCTCTGCACTATCCCCACCACTACTGAATACCACAAAGGAATTTGCCTGAGAGCCATAAGTCTGCTGGCTGACTTCCAACTGTCCAGCCTGTTCCCCTAGCACTGTTGAAGTGCTTTCTAATCTGTGAGTATGTTTTTTGCCTTTGCATTATACTCTTTTGTGAAGATACCACACCATTTGGGTGCCCTCTTCTGTTTTATCTTTTTCAGTTTGGGACTCATGTTTGTTTGCACAGGAGTTGTTTTGAAGAGGAAGCAACCTTTTCCACGTTTGATTTCCACACTGGTTTAACTCTGAATTGGACTCATTACTTTTGTATTGAATTTCACTGCATTCTGTGGTTATTATTTTCATCTCTATTATTTGTATTTGGCACATTCAGCACTTTGTACAAATTGGATTGTTAAGAAATTATGAAAATCTGACCTGTTAGGGGTTCTGGGGGCTTGAGTTGAGAAACACTGTTCTAGAACACCCGGGAACACTAAAACCTTCCCCTATTTCATGTCTTTGAGATTGCTGAGACATCTTATCATCTATCCAGCGAGACTACTTTATCATAAAAAAACTCATATGAATATTATACAATTACAAACATTTATATAAGCTGTTTTGCAAGTGTGTTTTTCTGAATGGTTGCAGTTGTAATAGTTGTTTTTCTGTGTTGCTAGTTTGAAATTAACGCCTGGTTGCGCCCACTTTTTACTAAACACTGAAAAAGATAGGGGAAGGGATGCTTAATGAATTTCGAACATGATATGTTGTCTTTACAATGAGACCCCACAACAACCTCACAAGCTTTTTATAAATCTAGACCAATTAAGCTGCTACTGAAATATGAAAATCTCACAACAATAACAATCAATAAAACCTTACTATTAGGATATTAAAATAATAATTTTATTTTTATAGTATCAGCAATTAAGCACTACATTGCAGAAGAGTAGGGATGGGTGAATGTTTCTAAAAATTCGAAATGTAAAATGAATTTTGATACATTCGTTCGTTCAAATCGAATTTCGAATGTTTATATAACATTCTATTTTTGAATTTTCGTTTTCAAAATTTTCAATAAAATTCGAAAATATTCATTCGAATAATAAAATGTTTAGCTATCCATTCAATTTCGAAATGTAATATTCGAATTTGAATGTGACATTCGAATTTGAAATAGTATTTCTAGTCTAATACTGTGTTTTAAATGTAATATTCGAATTCGAATGTCACATTTGAATTCGAATGTCAAATTCTAATTTGAAATAGTATTTCTAGTCTAATACTGTGTTTTTTAAATGTAATATTCAAATTTGAATGTGATATTCGATTTGAATGTGACATTCGAATTCGAAATAGTATTTCTAGTCTAATACTGTGTTTTATAAATGTAATATTCAAATTCGAATGTGATATTCGATTTGAATGTGATATTCAATTTGAATGTGACATTCGAATTCGAAATTGTGTTTCTAGTCTACAATTGTGTTTTATATTTGTAATATTCGAATTCGAAAGTGACATTCGAATTCGAATGTGACATTCGAAAACTGAAAATAACATTTGAAAATCAAATTTTTAAGAATTTTCGTTCTTATCAACATTCTATTATGTAAATCGAATTTCTACAATAACATTCGTTCTAACATTCAAATTCGAATATAAACACATTCGCCTATTCCTACAGAAGAGCCGCATTCAAATAAATATTTTTTCTTAATCTTATTAATTAAAAGTTTAAAATGATTACAAAATTTACAAAAAGATACACAGTAGTGTTAAATTGCTTTTCCCTTAATATGTTTCAAATTACTTGTTAAAACTGCTGCAATATTAAATGTATGAGAAATTAATCCTTTGATTAATGTTTGTATTTTTCAATTGAAGCAGTAACCCGTTCAAATAGGCTGAGTCTAACGAAATAGCAGTCTTGCTATCCTGTCCACCTCATTTCTTTTTATAAACAAAGGTTAATTATAGTATTGTGTATGTCTCTCTCTCTCTCTCTCTCTATGTATATATATATATATATATATATATATATATATATATACAGGTGGTCCTCGGTTTACGCAGGTTCAATTTGCACCATTTCAAAATAACAACCTTTTTTTCAGTCATGTGACTGCTATTAAAAAGCAATGCACTAATTAAAATAGCCAGTAGGTGGAGCTGTCCGCTTGTGTTGCAGCAAAGTTATGCAACTTAGCAGACTGAAATTAATCTGTGAACACAGAACAGACCTTAGCTATCGTGCAACAAAATCTAGCAGCCACTTTCCTATTATCTTCCTGTCCAGCTGCTTGAGGTGAGGCTGCCTAGCTGCCTATTAATCACTGCAGATTGAAATGCATAGAATAGGTGCAGACACAATATTATCTAACATGCTAACAATGCAGAGAACTGTTTGCAGAAAAATGCAAGTAAAAAAATGTTTTTGTTCATTAAACTTAGTTTGATGATACAGTCTGTTGTGTGATTATTTAATAAAGTGTATAATGCTGTTAAGCATTTAAAGTCTTCATTTCAAAGCTTTAAAAATAATGTATTAGGTATTACTTATGACAATTTTGAGAGGAGCCTGGAATCTAACTCCCTCATTTCCCATTGACTTACATTATATACTGGGTTTCAATTTACAATGGTTTTGATTTACAACCATTCCTTCAGGAACCTAACCCCAAAGTAATCTGAGGGCTACCTGTATATATATATATATATATATATATATATATATATACATATACATAAATGCTAGCAGGGACGAAACTACAGGGGGTGCAGAGGTTGCAATTGCGACTGGGCCCCCAAGGGTGGGGGCCCAGCTTAAAAATATATATATATATATTTTTTTTACAATAAAAAGCGTTGAGCTGCCACTGCCTGCACTGATATCATGTGAGTGTGACATGATGCTTCACTAGTGTCTCTGACTACAGGGATTAGTGTTTCTGTTTTACCCATTGGTGTTTATGTGTGTGTATGTGTGTATGTATGTATGTGACTGTGTGTGTATTTATGCATGTATGTGTGTGTGTGTATGTTTGTGGAACCAGCAAATTACAGACCTTGTTACTACTGCATGGGGGGGGGCAGGGGGTAAACAGTGTCAGTCTATACAGTACCACTATATACAGTACGGGGGGCTGGACCATGCCACAGACTACTGTGGTCACTTTATAAAGTACTGGGGCGGGTAGGGTCAGGCCAGCCATCTCACCGGCAGATTACAGACTATGTCACTGACTCACTATATACAGTACTGGTGGGTTAAACAGTGTCACTATACACAGTAATAGGGGCCATTCACAGACTGTAGGCACAGGGTACATCCTTTTGCAGACATGTAATCTGATTCACATTTTTTTTGTTAAATGTAAAAAAAAAAAAAAGATATGTATCAAATTCACTTTTTTTTTTTTTGGGGGGGGGCTTCTTAGATTCTTGCACCTGGGCCTTGTGGTTTCTAGTTATGCCTCTGAATGCTAGTTCTTTGCATAGCTTTTCTATAGCGAATACGTCAATATTTTAAGGCAACATAAAGGCAAAGGGGCTATTTGTAAACAATTAAACTCCAGCAGGTAAATAGATCACTGAGAACAAAGGGGAGAGCAGGTTACAGAGCAATGTCCCTTTAATTAAATAAAGAGACATTTGGAACTGCCTTTTGGCCACAAATATTAATGACTGTTTTCTTCTCTGCAGTACTGAGGACTGAACATTTGGCTATTGTAGGATTGCCCTTGTTCAAATGAAATAGAGCATGCCCCTTTAAGTCTGCTTGCTAAGCATATGTGTCACTCAATGTTAAATAAACATGTCACATTATATTAAATACACACACTGTTGCTTGGCACATATATGCATGACATTTTAGTGAGTTACTGATTCACATGTCTTTGTGTTACACACACTTTGCTCTGTATTCTCTCAGGTTACACACTGATATGTTTAACTGCTGTTCATTAAAGGTTTCTCTGGCTGGTGAGGGGTAAATATTTTTCTTTTTTGTTCCTCGAGGGTAGAACAGGAGTAAAAGAAATAAACCTTCGCTTTACAATTCAGATATATGTATAGAAACTACTCTGGCAGCCAATTTAAACTAGAGATTTTATCAGAACGGATCACATCACTCATGATTTTGGGCCAGTGCATTAGTCTGAGGCTTGTGTGCACTGAAATTCTGTAAATCTCATAATCCGCTGCGCTGGAACTCAGGAGAATACTGACAGATCTCCTACTCCATCTGCAGGTTATTACTGTTGTGTAATTAAGAAAGGAAGTCTGCAAGCTCTGGAAATAATACTGATCAAGAGACAGTAAAATCCTTGTTATTTGAATGTAAAATGTTTAGTTATAAAAAGTAAAACACATTTGCTATGTAGATGCATTGTTTATTTTGCTCTCTTTTCATTTAATTTAGATCTAAAAAATGTGAATTTCCTAATTCTCAGTACTGGAAATGCAAACTGCACTGTAGACTTATCAAGGCTAACTCTGCTACATAGCCTTCCCTAATAGGCTTCAGCAGATACCAACTGCAAAAACATTTTAGTCTATATTAATATTATGGCCGTTTCTAGCCTTGTGTTCTCCAGAAGCAAACACTGATTGGCTGCTCCAAATAAGGCAAGTGGTGTGTGGAGTGTGTCAATTGAAAAACAATTGCAGCAAATGAGGTGTTAGACTTGGCTGATAGTTTATTCTATAACAAGACAACAGAAATAATGTGTTGTTGCAAGGTGTTTAATGTCCCTTTAAAGGGACACAAAGTAAAAATTACACTTAAACTCCCAAACCCCTATCAGCCTACCTAGGTTAACTCCAAACAAAGGATATCAAGAGAATTAAACAAATTTGATAATAGAAGTAAACTGGAAAGTTGTTAAAAACGGAATGCTCTGGGGCCGATTTATCACGTGTCTGGCGGATATGATGCATTGTAGCGATCATGTCCACCAGACATCGATAAATGCCCACCGCATATGCGGTCGGCATTTATCATTGCACAAGCATTCCTTGTGAAATGCTTGTGCAATGCCGCCCACTGCAGATTTGCGGCAGATTGCTGTCCGCAGCCTCAGAGGTGGCGGACGAGTTAAAGAGACATGAAAGCCAAAATTTTTCTTTCATGATTTAGAAAGAGCATGCGATTTTAAACAACTTTCTAATTTACTTCTATTATCTAATTTGTTTCATTCTCTTGCTATACTTTGCTGAAAAGCATATCTAGATAGGTTCAGTAGCTTCTGATTGGTAGCTGCACATAGATGCCTTGTGTGATTGGCTCACCTATGTGCATTGCTATTTCTTCAACAAAGGATATCTAAAGTTTGAAGCAAATTAGATAATAGAAGTAAATTGAAATGTTGTTTAAAATTGTATTCTCTACCTGAATCATGAAAGAAAAAAAATGTGGGTTTAGTGTCCCTTTAAGGAGCAGTGGTCTTAAGACTGCTGCTTCTTAACTTATGTTTCCGGCGAGCCTAGCGGAAACAGCTGCATATAGCAGCATTCGGGGTATAATACATTGGCCCCAAAATCTCAATTACTAAAGTTTAATTTTCACTTTAGTGTCCTTTTAAAGGACCAGTCAACACAGTAGATTTGCATAATCAACAAATGCAAGATAACAAGACAATGCAATAGCACTTAGTCTGAACTTCAAATGAGTAGTAGATTTTTTTTCTGACAATTTTGAAAGTTATGTAAGTTATGTCCTTTTCCACTCCCCCTGTACCATGTGACAGCCATCAGCCAATCACAAATGCATACACGTACCATGTGACAGCCATCAGCCATTCACAAATGCATACACACTTATTCTTGCACATGCTCAGTAGGAGCTAGTGACTCAAAAAGTGTAAATATAAAAAGACTTTGCACATTTTGTTAATTTAAGTAAATTGGAAAGTTGTTTAAAATGGCTGCTCTATCTGAATAATGAAAGTTTAATTTTGATTGAGTGTCCCTTTAAGCTCTGAGAGCTGGCAGTTGTGTGTTATGTGCCTGTGAAGATTTAATTTGTGTCCTACAAGCCACTGCTGGCTCTCTGAGAAGGTGTGATGTCACAGCATACGTGTGTATGCCTCTGAAAAACTCTAATAACCTTTAGTGGAAGAATTTTGCTAATGGACGAACATTGCAAAAATGCTTTTATTTCAAGTGAAATGCAGCCATGCATATTTACATGTTTACATTTCTATCCCTTTTAATGTCCTCTGTTTAGACTGACAATCACAAAAAAAAGTACATTTGAAGTGAACCACTTTACTCTTTTATTTATATTTATGTAAAAAAAAAAGTAAGATGTCTTAACATTTTTTAAAATGACTCAAAGGCCCATATTCAGACTCGCCAGAAACACAAGTTATGAAGCAGCGGTCTAAAGACCGCTGCTCCATAACCCTGTCTGCCTGCTCTGAGCGATCGGGTTGATTGACACCTCCCTGCAGGCGGCCGCAAGTCAGCAGGGGGCGGCGTTGCACCAGCAGCTCTTGTGAGCTGCTGGTGCAATGTTAAATGCGGAGATCGTATTGCGCTCCGCATTTAGAGAGGTCTTGCGGACCTGATCCGCGGTGTCGGATCAGGTCCGCAAGACTTTTGATAAATTGGGGCCAAAGAGTTGTTTTAGATTTGGTATGAAAATAGTGTTAAATTGTCCCTGGATTTTTTTTTTTATGTACGTTTTTAGTTTGACAACCATTTAAAGTTAAAATAGGTAGAGGAGATTTTTTTTCTTCCGATTGTTGCATTTATTTTTCATATGCATACACAGTAAAACTGTATTCAATTTATTGTACCATGTGTAGTAGACATTATTTTTTATAAAAATCATATGTTCTAGAAACTTAGGCCTAGATTTAGAGTTCGGCGGTAGCCGTCAAAACCAGCGTTAGAGGCTCCTAACGCTGGTTTTGGGCGCCCGCTGGTATTTGGAGTCAGTGATTAAAGGGTCTAACGCTCACTTTTCAGCCGCGACTTTTCCATACCGCAGATCCCCCTACGCCATTTGCGTAGCCTATCTTTTCAATGGGATCTTCCTAACGCCGGTATTTAGAGTCGTTTCTGCAGTGAGCGTTAGAGCTCTAACGACAAGATTCCAGCCGCCTGAAAATAGCAGGAGTTAAGAGCTTTCTGGCTAACGCCGGTTTATAAAGCTCTTAACTACTGTACCCTAAAGTACACTAACACCCATAAACTACCTATGTACCCCTAAACCGAGCTCCCCCCACATCGCCGCCACTCGATTAAAAATTTTAACCCCTAATCTGCCGACCGCCACCTACGTTATACTTATGTACCCCTAATCTGCTGCCCCTAACCCCGCCGACCCCTATATTACATTTATTAACCCCTAATCTGCCCCCCACAACATCGCCGCCAGCTACTTACAATAATTAACCCCTAATCTTCCGACCGCAAAGCGCCGCCACCTACGTTCTCCCTATGTACCCCTAATCTGCTACCCCTAACACCGCCGACCCCTATATTATATTTATTAACCCCTAATCTGCCCCCCTCAACGTCGCCGACACCTGCCTACACTTATTAACCCCTAATCTGCCGAGCGGACCGCACCGCTACTATAATAAAGTTATTAACCCCTAACCCGCCTCACTAACCCTATCATAAATAGTATTAACCCCTAATCTGCCCTCCCTAACATCGCCGACACCTACCTTCAATTATTAACCCCTAATCTTCCGATCGGAGCTCACCGCTATTCTAATAAATGTATTAACCCCTAAAGCTAAGTCTAACCCTAACACTAACACCCCCCTAACTTAAATATAATTTACATATAACGAAATAAATTAACTCTTATTAAATAAATTAATCCTATTTAAAGCTAAATACTTACCTGTAAAATAAACCCTTATATAGCTACAATATAAATTATAATTATATTTTAGCTATTTTAGGATTAATATTTATTTTACAGGCAACTTGGTATTTATTTTAACTAGGTACAATAGCTATTAAATAGTTAAGAACTATTTAATAGTTACCTAGTTAAAATAATTACAAAATTACCTGTAAAATAAATCCTAACCTAAGATATAATTAAACCTAACACTACCCTATCAATAAAATAATTAAATAAACTACCTACAATTACCTACAATTAACCTAACACTACACTATCAATAAATTAAATAAACACAATTGCTACAAATAAATACAATTAAATAAACTAGCTAAAGTACAAAAAATAAAAAAGAACTAAGTTACAGAAAATAAAAAAATATTTACAAACATAAGAAATATATTACAACAATTTTAAACTAATTACACCTACTCTAAGCCCCCTAATAAAATAACAAAGCCCCCCAAAATAAAAAATTCCCTACCCTATTCTAAATTAGAAAAGTTACAAGCTCTTTTACCTTACCAGCCCTGAACAGGGCCCTTTGCGGGGCATGCCCCAAGAAGTTCAGCTCTTTTGCCTGTAAAAGAAAACATACAATACCCCCCCCCAACATTACAACCCACCACCCACATACCCCTAATCTAACCCAAACCCCCCTTAAATAAACCTAACAGACGCGGATCCATCCTCTTCTTCCGATGTCTCCCGACGAATGACGGTTCCTTTAAGGGACGTCATCCAAGATGGCGTCCCTCGAATTCCATCAGCCAATCAGAAAATTCCTACCTTAATTCCGATTGGCTGATAGAATCCTATCAGCCAATCGGAATTCGAGGGACGCCATCTTGGATGACGTCCCTTAAAGGAACCGTCATTCGTCGGGAGACATCGGAAGAAGAGGATGGATCCGCGTCGCCTGCTTCAAGATGGACCCGCTCCGCACCGGATGGAAGAAGATCGAAGATGCCGCTTGGAGAAGATGTTTGCCGGTCCAGATGTCCTCTTCTTGCCGGATAGGAGGAAGACTTTGGACCCTCTTCTGGACTTCTTCAGTGGATGTCTAGCCCCCGCTTGGGTTGGATGAAGATATCGGAGCCAGGACGGATCGGTGAACCTGGTATGGTGAAGACAAGGTAGGAAGATCTTCAGGGGCTTAGTGTTAGGTTTATTTAAGGGGGGTTTGGGTTAGATTAGGGGTATGTGGGTGGTGGGTTGTAATGTTGGGGGGGGGGGTATTGTATGTTTTCTTTTACAGGCAAAAGAGCTGAACTTCTTGGGGCATGCCCCGCAAAGGGCCCTGTTCAGGGCTGGTAAGGTAAAAGAGCTTGTAACTTTTCTAATTTAGAATAGGGTAGGGAATTTTTTATTTTGGGGGGCTTTGTTATTTTATTAGGGGGCTTAGAGTAGGTGTAATTAGTTTAAAATTGTTGTAATATATTTCTTATGTTTGTAAATATTTTTTTATTTTCTGTAACTTAGTTCTTTTTTATTTTTTGTACTTTAGCTAGTTTATTTAATTGTATTTATTTGTAGCAATTGTGTTTATTTAATTTATTGATAGTGTAGTGTTAGGTTAATTGTAGGTAATTGTAGGTAGTTTATTTAATTATTTTATTGATAGGGTAGTGTTAGGTTTAATTATATCTTAGGTTAGGATTTATTTTACAGGTAATTTTGTAATTATTTTAACTAGGTAACTATTAAATAGTTCTTAACTATTTAATAGCTATTGTACCTAGTTAAAATAAATACCAAGTTGCCTGTAAAATAAATATTAATCCTAAAATAGCTAAAATATAATTATAATTTATATTGTAGCTATATTAGGGTTTATTTTACAGGTAAGTATTTAGCTTTAAATAGGATTAATTTATTTAATAAGAGTTAATTTATTTCGTTATATGTAAATTATATTTAAGTTAGGGGGGTGTTAGTGTTAGGGTTAGACTTAGCTTTAGGGGTTAATACATTTATTAGAATAGCGGTGAGCTCCGATCGGAAGATTAGGGGTTAATAATTGAAGGTAGGTGTCGGCGATGTTAGGGAGGGCAGATTAGGGGTTAATACTATTTATGATAGGGTTAGTGAGGCGGGTTAGGGGTTAATAACTTTATTATAGTAGCGGTGCGGTCCGCTCGGCAGATTAGGGGTTAATAAGTGTAGGTAGGTGTCGGCGACGTTGTGGGGGGCAGATTAGGGGTTAATAAATATAACATAGGGGTCGGCGATGTTAGGGCAGCAGATTAGGGGTACATAGGGATAACGTAGGTTGCGGCGGTTTACGGAGCGGAAGATTAGGGGTTAAAAGTGTAATGCAGGGGTCAGCGATAGCGGGGGCGGCAGATTAGGGGTTAATAAGTGTAAGGTTAGGGGTGTTTAGACTCGGGGTACATGTTAGAGTGTTAGGTGCAGACGTAGGAAGTGTTTCCCCATAGGAAACAATGGGGCTGCGTTAGGAGCTGAACGCTGCTTTTTTGCAGGTGTTAGGTTTTTTTTCAGCTCAAACAGTCCCATTGTTTCCTATGGGAGAATCGTGCACGAGCACGTTTTTGATGCCGGCCGCGTCCGTAAGCAACTCTGGTATCGAGAGTTGCATTTGCGGTAAAAATGCCCTACGCTCCTTTTTTGGAGCCTAACGCAGCATTTGTTTTAACTCTCAATACCAGAGTTAAATTTATGGTGCGGCCAGAAAAAAGCCCGCGGAGCGTTAACAGCCCTTTTACCGCCGAACTCTAAATCTAGGCCTTAATCATTTGACATGGTAGGTATTATATTTAAAAAATCATTTGTTCTAGAAACATAAATTGCAGATTTTATTTGGGGACGGTTTTAAATATTATGTTACATTTAACAAGATGCAAAACCTTGAAATATAAGTATTTATATTGTACATTATACTGTATTTATTTATAGTATAAGTATTATAATATTCATATTGCAAATGCAAAGTTTATTTTATTTTTACACATGTCTGATTTAGGGTAAAGCTTGTATAACTTCTATTAAAGAGACAGTGTTGTCAAAATGAAAGTTTCATGATTCAGACAGGGCATACAATTTGAAATAACTTTCCAATTTACTTTTATCATCAAATTGGCTTTGTTCACTTGGTATTCTTTGTTGAAAGTTAAATCTAGGTAGGCTCATATGCTAATTTATAATCTCTTGAAGGCTGCCTCTTATCTCAGTGTTTTTTTTTTTTTTTTTACAGTTTTCACAGCTAAACACTGCTAGTTCAAAAGGGCCATATAGATATTGTGCTCACTCCCATGGAGTTATTAATGAGTCACCACTGATTGGCTAACATGCAAGTCTGTCAAAAGAACAAAGTTAAGGGGGCAGTCTGCAGAGGCTTAGATACAAGGTAATCACAGAGGTAAAAAGTGTATTAATATAAAAAAGTCAAAACTGAATTATGTATGAGTACATTTTGTTATGCATAACTGGGGAATGGGTAAAAAAGGGATTATGTATCTTTTTAAACAATACAAATTCTGGAGTAGACTGTCCCTTTAAGGATTATCACAGTCTGCTTGTTCATTCTCATCCCTTTCAAGCTCTGAGCAGTAGCAATAAAAACTAGCTATGCATCATTGTGAACAGTAATGTATGTTTACACGACCTATCACTGCATTCCTGGCAGGTGGCGCACAGTAAGAGTTATCATAAAATATATTTTTACTCTTGCTATAAGCATATTTACAAACACTATTTTGGAAAGTACTTCTATTTAAATCTTTGCATTTGAAATGTGCCCTTTAATACAAAATTAAAAATACAAATTCAAAATTGTCCATAGGGCCATAATAGTTGAAAAATGACATGCTCCAATTCATGAGAGCATGTCATTTTAAGCCTATTTACCCTGCTCTGCTCTACTGTGTGTTTAACCCCCGCAAAGGGGTTAAACACATAGTAAAAGTACGGCTCGAGACCCGCCGAACACTTTGCAGAGGTTAAACACACAGTAGTGCAGGGTCAATAATCTTAAAATGACATACTCTAATGTATTAGAGCATGTACTTTTCCGACAATTATGGCCCTTTAACGGGACGTTAAACACTTCAAGATTGTAGTATAAAAAGTTTAACTGTGTGTCGTTAAAAAAAATCCAGACCTTTGAAATATTTTCTTCTAAGTGAAGAAATTAGGTATTTAAAGTATTTATTAACGCACCTTTGGCTTTAGTGCAGTTATCCTAGCGCACCTTCTGTTTAGCGGATAAAGCTTTTGTAGCGCAACCCATAGAAGTTTGTGGGGAAAGGGAGATAGCGCTGTCTCACTAGGCGACCTCAAAATGGTAATGCGACTGAGGCTTTCACTGTTGCGCTTTTTACTTTCAACTTGTAATACGAGTGCAAGAACAGGTACGCTATTGATTAAACTTGAGTTCAAGCTAATGTTTTTGCGCTCCACTTGTAGGCCTATGTGTGTGATACACATATATAAGAACATGGCACAAATACAACTTCTATTTGCATAAAAACAATATTGAGTACTAAAATCTCACTGGAGGAAACTCCAAACTGTTGTCAGAAATAGTTTTAATACAGATATTACATAAAATGGGGAAAACTTCCTCTTTTAATAAAGGTATTCTTTAGTCTAAAACACTAAAACAAAAAGCTAATTACGTGTTATTATAACTGCACATTGGCGTAAATTAAAACCGCATAGCCGTTTACAACTTAAACAAATGGTTTAGTTTATTTTTACTATGAAAAGAATTTCCCATTATATATCAAGGTTGACCTCACATTTTGAAAATGTTTAGTTATCTTGGATTCATTACACTAGAAGCAAACTAGATATATTATGTTAAATCTAAATTTAAATTTCTGTGTAATATGTTCTATTTTTTAATAGAGTTAGGTCTTGTTTGTATTGTATTGGAAGTGTGATTTATACCAAAGGGCAAATGTCTCTTTTTTTGCCATTATATATTATGTTGCTGTTACTTTTAACCTGTGTTAACTCTTTCAGTTCCAGTGTTTGAGGGTTTTTTCTTTTGAGTAAAGAAAATGCTTAGCATAAAATTATTTTGTCTACTGGATAAAAATAAATATACTATTATCTAGTTTTCAAGGCCAAACTATTCCATAGAACTAATTAACCCCATAACGGTATATGTTTTTTAAAGTATAAATGTTAAGTAATATACAAATCTACAATAGGTCATCCTTTAAGAAATCATTGTCCAGGCATTATCTATTTTTGCACAGAAATGTTCATTCCTGACATATTTAGAGAACATAATAGTAAAGAAGAACGTAAAAATTCAGTAATTAACATTGACCCTTTTCTCCAGATACCAACCATGTATCTGTATTCTTAATCCCATAGCTAACACAGCCAGCAAATAATCAACGTATCACAAGCCTGCATAGAGAATAAATAAATACATTCTAGATTTTAGTCATCTGGGTTAAATAAGGCCCAGGTAAACACCATAAAACATATTGGAAAGTTACACACATTAGAGACTATAACATTCTACACAGTAGTAGACCTACTCAACAAGGGCTCTGGTGCAAAACATTTTTTTAGGTAATTGAGTAGTAAGTGATAGTAAAAATATACATGCTGCTCTATATAAAGACTTTGGAAAGATAGATAGAACGACCTGCATCCTTCACTAATAAAAGGTTCCTCTGCATTACGCTTGTACACATTCTACACATGCCTAGGTATAGACTGTCTGCTATAGCCCACCCCAGCACTTGGACTTTTGGCACCACTGCACCTGCAGGTAGCTCTGCCCCTGATTCCACAAGAGACCTTCTTCCATGGAAAAAGTTGTCCAGGAATTGTCTTCAAAAATCTGTGCCCTTCTTTTTATTTGATGAAATTTCCTTCTGATTGCAGATTATCAGCAAATTTAAAAAGTTTAGTGGTAAGTAGGTAGCAAAAAAAGTAAGTAAATAAAAATGCCCTGTATATTCTGAGTACATAGATACCAAACATGTATATATTTTATTAATCAATGACAAGCACAGCCCACAAACGTGCAACATGCACAAGGCTTGCTCTAACATGTTGTGGTCATGACATGACATGCTTATTTATTAGGGGTAAACTATCAAACTATCCCACAAATCATATTTAACCCCCCCCCACACACTCTTTTATATATATATATATATATATATATATATATATATATATATATATATAAATATATATATATATATATATATATATATAGCATATATAAACATACATATATGGGCGAATGTGTTTATATTCGAATTCGAATGTTAGAACGAATGTTATTGTAGAAATTCGATTTACATAATAGAATGTTGATAAGAACAAATATTCTTAAAAATTCGATTTTCGAATGTTATTTACAGTTTTCGAATGTCACATTTAAATTCGAATATTGTAGACTAGAAACACTATTTCGAATTTGAATGTCACAATCGAATCGAATATCACATTCAAATTTAATATCACATTCGAATTTGAATATTACATTTATAAAACACAGTATTAGACTAGAAATACTATTTCCAATTTGAATGTCACATTCAAATCGAATATCACATTCAAATCGAATATCACATTCGAATCGAATATCACATTTATTAAACACAGTTGTAAACTAGAAATACAGGTGGCCCTCGTTTTACAACGGTTCAATTTACACCGTTTCAGAATAACAACCATTTTTTCCAGTCATGTGACTGCTATTGAAAAGCATTGAGAAGCAGTGCATTGATTAAAATAGCCAGTAGGTGGAGCTGTCCGCTTGTGTTGCAGCAAAGCCAAGCAAGCTGAAATTAATCAGTTTAACCAGACCTGAGCTATCGAGCAGATCTCAAAGGAACAAGATCTTCCTGTCTATAAATCAGTCCAGATTGGAATGCATAGAAAGAACTGTTTGCAGAAAAATGCAAGTGAAGTCTGTGTTGTGTGATTATTTTATTAGGTTTATAATGCTGTTTAGCAAATGTTTTTGTTCATTTAACTTAGTTTAATTATATATTCTGTGTTGTGTGATTATTTTATTGGGTTTATAATGCTGTTTAGCATTTAAAGTCTTCATTTCAAAGCTTTAAAAATAATGTATTAGGTGTTACTTATGACAATTTTGAGAGGGGCCTTGAACCTATCTCCCTCACTTCCCATTGACTTACATTATAAACTGGGTTTCAATTTACAACGGTTTCGATTTTCCTTCTGGAACCTAACCCCGGCGTAAACTGAGGGCTACCTGTTTTATTTTGAATTTGAATGTCACATTCGAATTCGAATGTCACATTCGAATTCGAATATTACATTTAAAAAACACAGTATTAAATTAGAAATACTATTTTGAATTCGAATGTGACATTCGAATTCGAATGTGACATTCAAATTCGAATATTACATTTAAAACACAGTATTAGACTGGAAATACTATTTTAAATTCGAATGTGACATTCAAATGCAGT
Organism: Bombina bombina; assembly: GCF_027579735.1. Lineage (NCBI taxonomy): Eukaryota > Metazoa > Chordata > Amphibia > Anura > Bombinatoridae > Bombina > Bombina bombina. The sequence continues at coordinate 66,850,995 of NC_069507.1, forward strand.
ATTCGAATTCGAATATTACATTTATTAAACACAGTTGTAGACTAGAAATACTATTTCGAATTTGAATGTCACATTCAAATTCGAATATTAAATTTCGAAATTGAATGAATACATAGCTAAACATTCTATTATTCGAACAAATATTTTCGAATTTTATTGAAAAATTAGAAAACGAAAATTCGAAAATAGAATGTTAGAATGTTATATAAACATTCGAAATTCGATTCGAACAAACAAATGTATCAAAATTCGTTTTAAATTTCGAATTTTTAGAAACATTCGCCCATCTCTAATATATATATATATATATATATGTATATATATATATATATATATATATATATATATACTACATGCAAGGATTAGCCCTCTATAGCAACTGCCAGGGTGTCAGGAACAATATATGTAGCATACGTTGAAACAAACTGCTCTCTCTGGACTTTAAATCAAAATCATTGTTTATTTAAGTGACTTTTTGGAGCCCTTACACCCTGTCGGAAGAAAGGGCGTAAAGGCTCCGAAACGTCACTTAAATAAACAATGATTTTGATTTAAAGTCCAGAGAGTGAAGATCCTTTCAACTTATGATATATTTATATATACATATATATATATTTCTCGGGGTGCTTACTTGCAGTATATACTGTATATGTATATATATATATATATAAATTAATAATATAAATATATATATGTATATAATGCAAGTAAGCAGCCTGAGGAATAAAAAAGCTACTAAAGGTTGTTATTCTTAAATATATTTGTTCAGGTGTTGGCTTTTAAGATCAGTATTGATATATGATATATATAATAATAATAATATATGATAGCCCTGCACAAGCATGGCAATCATGTCATAGACAGAGCTATACTACCTCACATATTCAATTTACCCCCATGAAGCTCAAAAATAAACATAAACAAATTCCACAAAGTAGAATACAAGTAATACACAAATAGGGGCCGAATAATCAAGCTCCGAATGGAGCTTGATGCCCCTGTTTCCGCACGAGCCTTCAGGCTCGCCAGAAACAGTAGTTATGAAGTTCTCCATAACTTGTCCGCCTGCTTTGAGGCTGCGGACATCAATCCTCCGGATCCTATACGATCGGGCTGATTGACACCCCCTACAGGGGGCGGCATTGCACAAGCAGTTCACAAGACATTTATCGATGTGCGGCAGACATGGTACGCTACATCATATCATGTCCGTCCGCACTTTAATAAGTCAGCCTCATAGGGGTAAATTTATCATGGTGCGGACAGACATGATCCGCTATAGCAGATCATGTCTGCCGCACATCGATTAATTCTTAAAATTAATTCTTGTGAACTGCTTGTGCAATGCTGCCTTCTACAGATTCACACCAATTGGCCGCTAGCAGGGGTGTCAATCAGATTGATGTTCGCAGCCTCAGAGCAGGCAGACAAGCGGTCTTTATAACTACTGTTTCTGGCAAGTCTGAAGGCTCGCGCGGAAACGGGCATCAAGCTCCATTCAGAGCTTGATAATTCGGCCCCTATGGCTGCTACAGTCCACAAATATCCCATGAGCCTGCACAGTTAAAAAAAATGTATCCTTTAGCTGTCAGGGCTTAATGAAACAGTTTAACCCCATATTTTTTTTTAAAAGCAAGCTAAACACAGGGTTAAGCTTATTGAAAGTACCTATACAGTCCAGTAGATTTCTTGCTGAGGAAAGGGGTTTTACGACTTGTTACACCCTTGGCTGCCTAAAACATCTGCAATGCAATGCTTTATGATTCAAGGGGTTAACCATATCTCTTAACATTTTCCCTAAACTTAATTCCATTTCCTCTGACAGTGAAGATGACCAAACAACAGTCTTGCTGTAATGCTGTTGTTGCACAGCCCCATAGGCAGTACAGTTTTATAAAGTTGACAGTGTTGGCTGGGTACCATTTAAAACACAAACTTCTCCACTGGCTACAAGATTTAGAAAATGTGTAGAATGTGAAATTAAGTCATACCTAATCACCAAAATCTCTTAAACTTTTTAATTTGACATATTGATTTCAGATTAGTCCTAATTTTGTTTTTCCTGGAACAAGTAGAACAGTTCAACGATTGCGAAAATTTGCAGTGTAGTTCTCAGTTAAAAATGTAATGAAAATGAAAATACAGTCAAAGCTTATAATCATAATAGGTAATATAAATTAAAAATGTATATGCTAATGTGTGAATATCTATCTATCATCTATCTATCTATCTATCTATCTATCTATCTATCTATCCATCTCTATCTCTCTCTCCATCTATCTCTCACTCTCTCTCTATCAATATAGCTATCTCTCACTCTCTATCTTTATATACAGTGTTTGTTTTCATTTATTTAAAGTAATATGATTTGCTGTTAATTTGTAATCAAACATACAACTAAATTTGTGTTTAGAAATGTAAAATCATTACGTAATAAAAATGTTGTACATTTAAAGAAAAAAACAACAATGGCATTGAAGTAATTTGTATTTACATATGGTATATATTTGTAATTGAACACTACATTACAAAAGATTAGTATACAAATAAAATGTTTTATAAGCTTTCAAACTGTCAACATTTCCATTGTTTTGCAGTCCAGGGACATACCTATTGAAAAACGTCTTGAGTATGTTTATCTTATGTTCCCTTCTGTAGAAAGATAGAATAGAAACAGCTATAAATGATCTCCTATACTGCTTAAGCAACCACTGTGAAGCATGTAGCTGAATTAGAGTTCTGGATCCCACAGAATTCAGTGTAGCTTCTCCAGAGCTAATGAATATAGCTCCAGTTTCAGAGGTAAATTATACAAAAGGTTGGCAAAAAAATAATGAACGTACATAGAACTAACTATGTGTCATTTAAATATCAAGGTCCACATGAGTAATATTGACCCCAAATTCAAACAACAATATATTTTGCAAATAAATGTGAATAATTTGTGATTATATGTGTATAGTAATACAAAGTAGTATCAGGTATATAAATAATTTAACAAATAAAAATGATACACCCCTATATACTGAACAAATAAGTTCTGTACAGTAATTATTTGCATGATATTAGTTCTCAGTGAAGGCTGACAAGTATGCGTAGAATTATTCCATGGTATGTATCTTTTACTCATTCGGTGTATGAAGGAAGATATTGTTCTACAGACAACTGTCCCATCTCGTTATTTTAACCAACTGAACTAGAGATCCTTCCACCCCAGGGATTTTCCACCTGTGCTCAGTGCAGAAGTTTGTTAGCTAAGTGCTAGTATGGAAAGCCTAAATTTAAGACCCTGCTTAGCTGGTTTCAGGGTGGGCTTCATCAATGGGCCTCTTTAACTGAGAACTTGGTGGAAATGGCTCTCTGAATGTTTAGTGATTTACTGTCCACATAATTATTTAGGCTTTTGGTGGTCATATTCTGTTCTGGAAAACATGTGATTAATGAGTTAGCAGCTCAAGTGGGAGAGTAAATTATAAGCTTTTAGACTAAATCATTCATTTGCACCGGATTATCCTAAAAAGTATTATTTTACAATTAATTTGCGGCAATAAAATATATAGGTATGAGGAAATCGGAGTGATCCATGCTTCCCTATGGGGGAGGGAATATTTGGATGTGCTGTTTTAGGGACATCTCCTGTGCAGAAACTATAAATGGTAGCGGTTCAAAATTCAATTTTTCCTATATATTCATTTTATGACCCTTACCTTTATGGGATTTCTTAAAGGAGAATTAGAGTGAAAATTAAGATTTCATGATTCAGGTAGATAATGCCAATTTAAACAACCTTCAATTTTCTTCTATTATCAAATTTGCTTTATTCTCTTTGTATCCTTGTTTGAAGAGTAAACCTAAGTAGACTAATGACAGTGACTTATCCAAGATTTTCTGATAGGGGCACATGCTGAAGGCCCACTGGTGTTTTGGGCTCCAATGGGGTAGGGGTCAGGTGTGTTCCCACAATGCCACAGGTGTCTGAGCAGCAATGCACTTTTAAAAGCTAGATGAACACATTGGGTGACCCAATTACAAGAAGTATACATATGCAGCCACCAATCAGCAGCTAGCTCACAGTAATGCATTGTTGCTCCTGTGCCTTCCTAGTTATGCTTTTCTACAAAGGATATCAAGGGAATGAAGCAAATTTGATAACTAAAGTAAATTGAAAAATTGTTTAAAATTGCATGCAAAGTTTAATTTTAATTGTACCTTCCCATTAAGTTCCCAATAAGCATAGGGGTGTTGATTTTATCCTAACCTACCACTCCTGATACGATATGTTATATTGCCTATTATTGGCCTTATTATCTTCTAGTACAACATTTATTCCTGAAGAAGTATCTGTTGCATAATAGATTTTTTTTGTTGTCATATATTTAATGATAGCTTTCTTAGAACCCCAGACACATACCAAGGGAAGGTTCAGAGTCCCTTTAATTTCACATACATTATTTTGAGATCTTAAAGTGAATGTAAACTGAACACGACTGCCTCACGGCATTGTATAGACTTTTTTAAATGAGCCTGAGTTAATTCATTAAATTTTTGATATTTATTTATTTTCTTACATTTTTACCTTTTTACTGCTCCGCCAATAAGCGCAGCTCTCCAGCCCTCCATATTGTCTAATTGATTGGCAGATGACGATTCTTAAAACTACTAATCCTTGTCTCCCCTCCCAGGGTGTTCAGGCCCTTAGCATAAATGGTGATGCATAAGTAGGGTTACCATATTGCTACTTTAAAAAGGGACACATATGAAAAATACATAAGACAGGGTTCTTATACAAAACATTTCTTTAAACAGCACTGAAAACAGCCCTGATATATGTATTTTTCAAATGTGTCCCTTTTTAAAGCCTACGCATAAGCATATAGCTATTAGCTATGTGTATTTGTCATTCGTTTGTATGAAAGAAAGACTAATATTGCAGCGGGTAGCAGGATTCAGCTCTTTTTGGAGCTGGATTTAGTGCAACATACAAAGACCTGGATTTTAACAGATTTTTATGTGTTGCAGTTTCAAATAAATGAATCCGGACCTGAAAAGTGCTGAATGTCGCTACATTAGTTTGTTTGTTTATAATGTTGAATGTTTGTACAACATTGTAACATTTTAATGCTATCTTTAAATGTAATATTCAATAAAAAAATTCTAATCCAAATTTTGAATAAATCAAACTGAATTATGCAGTATTCAAATAAAAAAAATGGAATTGATATATTTGTAATAGTATATATAAAAATGCTCTCTTTAAATACAAAATTTTAATTGTGCAATATTCAAAATAGAAAGATTTGAATTTATATCATTGTATATATTATGTATCAATTCACTAAATTCCCTACCAGATGAACTATTGAACTTCTAAATAGTATTTGTTAAATTAAATGTTACATTCAAAATAATTCGATCCATGTTCGAAAACAAAGGTAGCATTCGAAAACCAGAAATAACATTTGATTGCCGAATTTTAATAGATATTCTTTCTTATCAACATTTGAATGTCCAAAACAAATGTCCATAGGACAATTCATTTTACCAAACGAATTGCACTTTCACCACATTCGCCTATGCCTAGTCGCTACTTGAGGCCATATTCCTCATTTGTCCATATAAACAAAGGACAAATGCACATACCTAATAAGTATATACTTTACTGTATAGGTCCTTGCCATATGGTGGTTCAGTAGCTGTACACGTGCAATATCATTCACAGACCGCTACTTCACTTATGTTTCTTCCTCAAGAAACCCCACTTGTATAAAATATCTTTACATAATTACTTCTGCAATAAAAACGCCTATTGCTGATCCTCACCTACACCAATAGTAGGTGAAAGAAGGGTTATTTGGTTGGGATGTGTACATTGTGAAATGATCTCCCTATATTAACCTTTGATCTGCAGTACTCTTGGAAGTAGTATTTGTACGTTTTTGCCCTAAAGTGTTTTTCAAGGGAATCAAAGAGAGGCTTTATGCATTATAGAGAAAACAAAACCTTTTTTTTCACTAAGTAACATATAATCCCTGGATTTCCACGTGTTATTTATTGTAGGTTGGTTTGCACTTAGAAATAATTAAAAACTGCATATGCCAATAATGTACAGACATTCTGGGGTAAAGTCTGGGGCAAAAAACTGATACCAAGCAGCTTTCGCTTCATATCACATCCTAAAATAATGTAAACAACTAAACTACAGATAATTTCGACAAAAGAAGCAGATAAAGATGAGCGTCTAAATAGCAAAAGTAATTGGCAACAAGGGTAGTTAAAATGATTTAATGGATACTTCCTCAATGCTATTTACAACTCCTCCAAATTGTTCATAATCCGGTAGATACACAGAAGAAAAGTGATCCAACATGAAGTTGAAAAGAAGAATCATAAGGGAAAGGGGAGAAAATACAAAGAAAAAAGTACAACTCAGTAACAAAAAAACAAATTTTTTTTACTGATTTGTACACTGTATACCCCTTTGTATGATAAGGGTGATCCTGACTGCTGAAACACATACAGTGTGCCGTAAATCACACCCATATATACATATACACATACATATATACACACACACACATATACATATACACACACACACATATACACACACACACACACACACACACATATACATATAAACACACACACATATACACACACACACACATATACATATACACACACACACATATACACACACACACACACACACACACATATACATATACACACACATATACATATACACACACACACACATATACACACACACACACATATACACACACACACACACATATATACACACACCCATATATACATATACACACACACATATACACACACACACACATACACACACACACTATGTTAATTTGCATAAATTTGAATACATTTGGGTCAATGTGAGACAGTGGGGACCCTTCCCTAATTTTTACTGAGGGCCCTGATTGGTCTCAATCTGCCCCTGCACATACACACATATGCACACATGCACACGCACAAATATACTGTATACTCACACACACTCAGACATATGCACAAATATACACACACAATAATATACTCTCACACACTCACTTATATACACACATACACACACACACATATATACTCACATACACACACACAAATACACACACATGCACACACACACAAATATACTGTATACTCACACACACTCACACATATGCACAAATACACACACACAATAATATACTCTCATACACTTACACACACACACTCACACATATATACTCACATACACACACAATCCTACATACCTATTATGCATATTATTCCACTAAATAAAGAAAAAGTAGTGTTGCACTGTTGTTTTTCTTGATTTTTCTATATACTTGCTTCAGTTTGGAAATCATCTGTGTGCAGAGATACCAGCTCTGAAACCAGCCCTTACAACCAGTCCCAAGTGTTAAACTGAAAATGTCTGGCGAAGTATGGAAGAGACGCCGAAGTTAAAATCAAGTTCACATAACATAATACATAGCTGATAGCAAAAAATATATAGGGGTCAATTTATCAAACTGCGAGCGGACATAATACGATGTAGCGTATCATGTCCGCCGCACATCGATAAATACCGCTAGCAGTAGGTGTCAATCAGCCCGATCGTACAGCATCAGGCGGATTGATGTCCGCAGACTCAGAGCAGGTGGACAAGTTATAGGGCAGCAGTCTTTAGATTGCTGCTTCTGTTTCCGGCGAGCCTGAAGGTTCGCAAGGTAAAAGGGCATCAAGCTCCATTCGGAGCTTGATAATTCAGCCCCACAGGCTCAGTTATTGCATTTTTTTTTAAATGACACCATATTCTGCAAAAAGAGGAGTCTTAAAGGGTAGTATTAAGGATGAGGTATTATTTTATATACTAACCCCTGTCTGTTTAGAGAGTTTTATTAAAAGTGTATAGTGGAGTGGAAATTATTTCTATATCCTGAGAGCTTTTTGGGAGGGATCAGGGAGGTAGGTGGGTAAGGGGGGATTTTACACTGCTCTCGGATGAGAGATACTGAAATCCTATTGGCTGTTCAAATCAGCCAATAGGATAAGAGCTACTGAAATTCTATTGGTTGATTTGAATAGCCAAAAGAATTTCAGTAGCTCTTATCCTATCCTGAATTCCTATTCAGTTTACGGCGGAGATCGTATGAAGAGGATCCTCCATGCTCCATGGCTCCGCGGTCGCCTGTCTTCACTTCCAGGCTCGCCGGTCTTCAGCTCCGCGGTCATCGGCCTTCAACTCCGCCCTCCGCTCCGCGCCGGCTGGTTTGATTAGACTGCCCCTTTAATTTATACTTAGTTTATTTGTATTTTTAAAGTAGTGTTATTTTTTTAAAATTTGGTAGTAACTTTAGGGGGTCTTAGGTTAGGGGGGTTAGGTTAGGGGTTAGGTTTATTGCATTGTGGGCTATGGCGATTTAGGGGTTAATACTTTAATAGGTTTATTGTGTTGGGGGCTATGGCGGTTTAGAGGTTAATACTTTAAAAGGTTTATTGCGTTGTGGGTTTTGGCAGTTTAGGGGTTAATACTTGGATAGGTTTATTGCATTGTGGGTTAATGGCGGATTAAGGGTTAATAGTTTTAATAGGTAATGTTGGGGTTGGCGGTTTTAGTGGTTAATTTAGTTATTACTTGCGGTGTGGGTTTGATGGCAGATATAGGGGTTAATAGACTTTATTAGTTATTGCGGTGGGGGATTGCGGTTGACAGGTAGACATTGTGCATGCGTTAGGTGTTAGTTTATTTTTGCAGGCATTTTCGGGAGTTACAGTGCTCCCATACTCAGCGCAAGGCTTGCTACGGCTGCCTTTTATGGCGAGGTAAAAATGGAGTAAGATTTCTCCATTTTCACCACGTAAGTCCTTGCGCTGGATATTGGATACCGATTTATGACGCGGTTCTATGTTAGCTTATGGGAGTAAAAATTGCGGGTGACGGGTAAAATATACGCGCGTAACTTGTATGTTACGCCGTATATGTGATACCAAAACGGCGACGCTGCACATTGGATCGAGCCCCTGGAGCGCTACATGATAGGTAACACTGCCACATACTATTTTTGCAAATATATTACAGTTATTAAAATGCTGCCAATATATTGCACCAGTCACGTGCACACTCCTACATCTTCCTATCTCCTTTCCAACAAAGGACACCAAGAGAACAAAGTAACTTTGATAATAGAAATAAATGGAACGTTTTTTGTTTTTTTAAAGGGATAGGAAAGTGAAAATTAAACTTGCATGATTCGGATAGAGCATGTCATTTTAAGACACTTTTAAATTCACTTCTATTTTCAAATGGGCTTTATTCTCTTAGTATCCATTGTTGAAAAAGAATATGCACATATCCTACACTAGTGCCGATGGGTGCCTTCACACATTTGTCTCTTGGCTAACTAGATGTGTTCAGCTAGCTCCTATGTTCCTTCAGCAAAGGATAACAAGAGAATGAAGTAAATTTGAAAAAAAAGTAAATTGGAAAGTTGATTAAAATTGTATGTTCTATCCGAATCATGAAAGAAAATTTTGCAGTTTCCTGTCCCTTTAAATGTTACTCTCTATCTGAATCATGAAGGTAATTTTGGGGTTTTATGACCCTTTAATTGCAAAATAGCAATGTCTGGGAACGCACAGCATCTGTCACAGGATGCAAGAATATGCAAACTACAAGATGGCAGCGCTCAGTAGGAAGAGGCAGGGCTTCACCAAACGGTTAAAATAAGAGAATGACACTGGAGGTAAAAAAAAAATTGCCATGGTTTATAGTAACCTGATACTGAGGTTGTGCTCAGCTGTCTAATATCACTTACAAGGGACATGTAATTCAAATTATTCAGACAGAGCATCCAATTAAAAAAAAGTCAAATGTATCTATTATCAAAAAATTTGTGTTCTCTTTGCGTGCTTTGTTGAAACATAGTTCATTTCCCCAATATCATACTTACGTAGGCTCAGGAGTGTGCAAGTGTCGAGCATTGAGGCGATCAAATATACGGCGCAGGTTTCAGCGCAAGCGTGGGAACCTGCGCCGCCCGTAATTTCACCTCGCACATCGGGGTATTGCATAAACCCCGCCGGCAGTTCATAAAGTGCCGCAAGTCGGATAAACTAGCGATGTCCAGAAATGTCCAGAAATGAGCGTAAATACAAATTTCTGGAGTCGCCAGTGACTTACGGCACTTTAGAAACTGCCGGCGCCTAAGAAAAGTAAAGAAAATAACAAATCTCCGGTAAAAGTTTAACACGCCTCCCGAAAATAAGCCCGACACGTAAAACCCCTATATCCGCAATCCCCCCCTCTCATTACTAATATTAAATGTAATAACCCCTAGACCGACAACCCCCCCACAAGGCAATATGCCTATTTAAGCTATTAACCCCTATATCCACCATCAAACCCACACCACAAGTAATAACTAAATTATTAACCCCTAAACTGCCATAGCCCACAACGCAATTAACCTATTCAAGTATTAACCCCTAAACCGCCATAGCCCACATAGCCTATTAAATGTATTAACCCCTAATCTGCCATCGCCAACGTCGCCGCCACTATAATAAAGTTATTAACCCCTAAACCTAAGTCTAATCCTAACCCTAACACCCCCCTAACTTAAATATTATTTAAATAAATCTAAATAAATTTACTATTATTAACTAAATTATTCCTATTTAAAACTATATACCTATAAAATAAACCCTAAGATAGCTACAATATAATTAATAATTACATTGTAGCTATTTTAGGATTTATTTTTATTTTACAGGCAACTTTGTATTTATTTTAACAAGGTACAATAGTTATTAAATAGTTATTAACTATTTAATAGCTACCTAGTTAAAATAAAGACAAATTTACCTGTAAAATAAATCCTAACCTAAGTTACAATTACACCTAACACTACACTATCATTAAATAAATTAAATTAATTAACTACAATTACATAAACTTAAATACAATAAAATAAAATAAACTAAAGTACAAAAAAACAAACACTAAATTAAAGAAAAGAAAAACATTACAAGAAGTTTAAACTAATTACACCTAATCTAAGCCCCCTAATAAAATAAAAAAGCCCCCCAAAATAATAAAATTCCCTACCCTATACTAAATTACAAATAGCCCTTAAAAGGGCTTTTTGCGGGGCATTGCCCCAAAGTAATCAGCTCTTTTACCTGTAAAAAAAGAAATACAACCCCCCCAACATTAAAACCCACCACCCACACACCCAACCTTACTCTAAAACCCACCAATCCCCCCTTAAAAAAACCTAACACTAACCCCTTGAAGATCACCCTACCTTGAGCTGTCTTCAGCCGGGCAGAAGTCTTCATCCGATCTGGGCAGAAGTCTTCATCGAATCCGGGCAGAAGAAGTCCTCCAGACGGGCAGAAGTCTTCATCCAAGCGGCATCTTCTATCTTCTTCCATCCGACGAGGAGCGGCTCCATCTTGAAGACATCCGACGCGGAGCATCTTCTTCGTTCAACGTCCAACTGAAGAATGAAGGTTCCTTTAAATGACGTCATCCAAGATGGCGTCCCTTCAATTCCGATTGGCTGATAGAATTCTATCAGCCAATCGGAATTAAGGTAGGAAAAATCCTATTGGCTGATGCAATCAGCCAATAGGATTGAGCTTGCATTCTATTGGCTGATTGGAACAGCCAATAGAATGCAAGGTCAATCCTATTGGCTGATTGGATCAGCCAATCTGATTGAACTTCAATCCTATTGGCTGATTGCATCAGTCAATAGGATTTTTCCTACCTTAATTCCGATTGGCTGAAATTGCGTAAATTCTGGCGGCGGAGGATTTTGCGACGCTGCATATGTAATGGAGGCCTATATGTATAAAAATGTTGCTCATGGCCAACGCTCTACTTAAGCCTACTTCAGTAGCAGAATTAAATAGCTGAAACAAGTTTGGAAAAGTTTTTTTTTTAATTGGACCCGGTATGTGAATGTTTCAATTTGACGTCCATTATTAAACAGCCAGGTGCTTTCCTAATACACAAGCACAAATGTACCTCATGTTTGCAAATTACTGTAAAATGTACAAAGCAATCTGCTGGAAATCTAACTCTTAATATGCCCAGTTTATTGTATCTTTTAGTATTTTCTTCTAATAATGATACTAGCCAGTACTTGTCATCTTACGCCAAATCCAGGGTGAGCAAAATATCGTTTTTCTTCGCAATGTTACTGTAAAATATTCATATAATTTTGCCAACAGACCATAAAATAGGAGTAAAAACAAGGACTTTAGTGTGACCTTGAGGTAGCTGGCAGGTATACAATATACACACTACCCTAAGGCTACAAATGTTCAGGGACCAAGGGATTTTCCAACTCATTCTGTGAATATGGAAATAATTATGAAACTGCAGAATGGTTGTAAGAATGCAGTATTTAACTCTCTGTGACTGAGCGGCTTGATAGCTCTCGTCCTGCAGTGATGGATAATATAATTATGGGACATTATATGGAATTCATTTCAGAAGAATCTTACAGTAACTGGAGGTTTCCCCAGGCACCTGTAGTGTAATGTCAAGAAATATTACTGTTTAAAAATGTATTGCGTAAATGATGCGTCCTGCCTTACGGATAACAGCACATACGCTAGGGAACCGAAGGAAAGAACAGTGAGATCTACAGATGACTATCAATATGAGAAGGCGCAGAGAGAGCTGGTGTACGACCTAACAATAATGGCCTAAATATCTAAAGGCCTCTGGGCTGACGAGATTCTCTAAGAATGCTCGCCAGTACTTCTATTTACCTAGTGGGATTCTCTAAAGCTACTTTTTACCCTGAAAACAGGGTGTCTCGCAAAGGGTCGCATACAGCATTTTCGTATGGGAAGGAGATGCGTACATTACTAAAGTGCACAATGAAAATTGTAATTTAAAAATAATACAAAAAATATTAAATGAACCATTCGCACAAAATAGGCAGAAAAAATGGATATGTTAAGATACATCAACATTGTAACAAAATAGTATTTTATCAAAATGTTGTATTTAAATTACACTAAATCATATTAAATATGCACAGCATAAGTCTATGTTAGTACACTGGCTGTGTCACAGGAGGATATAAGTGCAGCCACCAATCATCAGATAGCTCCCAGTAGTGCGTTGTTGTTTCTGTGCCTACCTAGGTATGTTTTTCAGCAAAGGATACAAAGAGAAAGAAGCAAATTAGAAATTATTGTTTTATGTCCTTTTTAAGCTATATTTACATTTAATACTTCTGAAACAAAAGTTTTAGTGATTAAAAAAAGAAAAAGGTTTTGTGAGAGAATTAAAAGGATATATTTTGAGGAGCAGGACTGGGAAGTATGTTGTATACTTAACTTTCATTTAAATTGTATAGCACAGAACTACATAAAATAAACCACTACTTACACACCAACGGCTTAGCGCTCGAGCAATATTCAACATCAGTTTTACTGTGCGCCACCATAAAACACTAGTATGTAGCGGATTTAAGCGCAGCAGTGCTATCTGACATATAGATGTTACAGCTTCTTAGACTATCACTCGAGCGTTAATATAGTAACTTTGTAACAGTAATATGAGTGCGGAAAAAATGTTACTGGGGGTTAAACACATAGTTAAAGTAACACACAGGAGCCACGGAGAACTGCTGGTCCCAAGTACAATAACTAGCACTGCTGATTGGATTATCGTCAGTTTCTGCTTTGGACCAGAAGAAGACAAGGCTTGTCAATGCTATTTAGTTAGCAAAAACATTTTTTTTTAGTATCTTATCCCCTATGTTAAAACAAATTAAGGACAGATATGTAACATGGCTACGTTTGCGTGTCTACAGTGTGCACTTCCAATTCTCAGAATTATAAAACTCGCAATTTCCAAAGTTAAAAGTACATAAAAGTGTAAATGTGTTAGAGCATCTTATTATTGTGCTATTGTTTGCATATAACTATGTGAGCATAGGGGTTAAACACATAGTTAAAGTCAGCTCTGAGGCATTACAGCACTAGATTGGGTGAGCCAATGACAAAAGGCATAAGTGCATAGCCACTAATAATCACCTAGTTCCCAGCTGGAAAATCTGTGCTTTGGGTATAAAATTCTGATTCATACTGCTGTGTCTGTCTCTGATCTGCTGTGTATCATCTTAATACAAACTTCTCATTCTCATCCTAATGCAAACAGCCTGGGTCTAGTTTTGTTCTATAATTACTTTATGCACAGATTGACTTCTGCAGGTCTGACTCATCACCCCTATGAATAAATCTTAAAGGAACACTCTGACATTATAATAAAAAATTTAAAGGAAATTTCTTTTAACTTTCCAATTTACTTCTAGGATCTAAAAAACCCCCAAATAATCTTTCATGATTCAGATAACATTTTAAACAACTTTTCCATTTACTTTTATTATCAAATGTACTCTATTTTCTTGCTATCCTTTGTTAAATAGCAGGAAGGTAAATTCAGGAGTGTGCACGTGTCTGCAGCACTATATGACAGCAGTGTTGCTACAATGTTATACATTAGCAAAAGCACTAGAGGGCAGCACTATTTCCTGTCATGTAGTGCTTCAGACACGTGCATGTTACCTATCTAGATAGCTCTTCAACAAAGTATAACAAGAAAACAAAGCAAATTTGATTATAGAAGTAAATTGGAAACGTTTTTTAAATTGTATGCTCTATCTGAATCATGAAAACATGTTTTGGGGTTTCATGTCCTTTTAATTCTCTTGATAACCTTTGTTGAAAAGCATAAATATGTATACTCAGAAGCAGCAATGCATTACTGGGAGCTAGCTGCTAGTTTGTTACTGCACATATATGTCTCTCATCATTGGCTCACCCTATATATTCAGCTAGTGCAGTAGTGCATTGCTGCTCCTTCAACAAAAGAATATCAACAGAATCAAGCACATTTTATAATAGAAGTAAATTGGAAAATGGTTTAAAATTGTATGTTCTTTCTGAATGATAAAAAAAAATAGGTTTCATGTCCATTTAGAATTTTATATTATAATCTCAAGGTGTTTCATGTCTCTTTAAGATTTATTGATGAGGGGGGGGGGATGAGTCAGACCTGCAGAAGTCAATCTGTGCATAAAGTAATTATAGAACAAAACTAGACCCAGGCTGTTTGCATTAGGATGAGAATGAGAAGTTTGTATTAAGATGATACACAGCAGATCAGAGACAGACACAGCAGTATGAATCAGCATTTTATACCCAACGCACAGATTTTCCAGCTGCCAAGATTCTTGAAGACTCTGATTAAAACCCCAAAACATATTAAAATGAAAGGAATATTGTGCTTACTTTTTTCTTTCTTTCATCTAAAAGTGAATTAATAGCTTTTGTATTCTGATCAATGCATGTTCCTGTCCGGAATTTTCTTGTCACGCTTGGAGAGGATCGTCACTCTCCACCAATAGAGGTGTAGGAATATGAAAGTGCATTAAAGAACCAGTAAATACAGTACACAAAAAGACGATGCAATAACACTTAGGAGACGATTTATCAAGCCCCCGAATGCATCTGTTTAAGCGCGAGCCTTCAGGCTCGCTGGAAATGGGAGTTAAGAAGCAGCAGTCATTAGACCGCTGCTCCTTAACTTGTCAACCCCCTCTGAGGTGGCGGACAGCAATCAGCCTAATTGGCCGCAAATGTGCAGGGGGCGGCATTGCACAAGCATTTCACTAGAAATGCTTGTGCAATGATAAATTCAGTCAGTGTATGCTGTCAGCATTTATCAATGTACGCTCGCACTATCATAAATCTGCCCCTTAGTCTGAATTTCAAATGAGCAGTAGATTTTTTACTGTCAAATTTCAAAATTATGTCTATTTCCACTCCCCCTGTACCATGTGACAGCCATCAGCCAATCACAAATGCATATACGTATATTGTGTGAGTTTTTGCAAATGCTCAGTAGGAGCTGGGGACTCAAAAAGACTGTGCACATTTTGTTAATGGAAGTAAATTGTGAAGTTGTTTAAATTTGCTGCTCTAGCTGAATCATGAAAGTTTCATTTTGTCTTGAGTGTCCCTTTAATAGGATGTAGATTTTAGCAGTTTAAAGGGACATTGTAGTGAAAAAAATGTCCATACCCTTAATTCATTAGAATATGTAATTTTAGCACTATTAGCCCTGTGCTGATTGGTTCTGTGGCCATGTCTGCTTGGGACCAGCAATTTTCTGTGGCTCCTGAACAGTACTTTGACTATTTTTGCAGTCGTTAATAACATAAACCTAGATTACAGATTACGAATGGCGCGCAAACTGCTGCACGCAAGCAATATATTAGGTTTACCGCAGCTATTTGCACGCATCGGGAGTAGCGAGCATATTAAAAGTTGAAAGTAAATGTGATTACTAATTGAATCGGGATAGTGTGACTTTAGAGCTCTGGTTAACAGTTACACAAGTCATTAAAAATGTCCCGAAACACATCAAAAATACATCTAAAAGTACAGTTACACTCATAATAACACAGTCTAATAAAAATATATTTTTTAAAAATGCATAAAAATGTTATAAAGACTTGATTTGAGATTTGAGGTCTCAGGTGTTAGAAAAAAAAGGACTGCAAAAGACTTCAACATAGAAATACATACATGTCTAAATGATCTATTTATCTATCCATCTATATGTGTGTGTGTTTATATGTGTGTACATATGTATTTATATTTGTATATATGTTTTTACAGAAACACATAAACACATAAATACATATGCATTTATTTATAATCATACTGTATATATGTGCATTGGAGGCCTATGCAGTCAAGTAGCTTAAAACTTGACTGCAAATAATACTTATGCAATATTATGCAATATTCATATTTAATATAGTGTTTAACTGTGTATGTTCTGTAAATTGATTACATTACAATGTTCTTTACATAGGGGAATATGTTCTAAGTATTTATTAACAGATATTGAGAGATATTGATATTGAGATAGATATATATAGATAGATATATATAGATAGATATATCTATCTATCTATATATAGAAAGATAGATAGATAGATAGATATAGATATAGAACATTTAAAATTAGGGGGAGGTAAAAGGTGAGTTTAAAATCCTCCACTACGCACAAAATATAGAGAAAATAACTAATTGTGTAGTTCATTAACAAATCTAGACAGGCAAGAAGGCTTGTTTTTCTCACAGAAAACCTCTGAATTACATTGTTTCCAATGCAGCAAAGGATTCTGGGTACGATATGCAAATTAGGTTCACAAATTAGGTTCTTTTCAGCAGATTCCCTTAACGCTAAAGAATCACTGTTCACACAGCTTATAAACTTAGCTAGGGTTAGTGCAGTGATTCATAACCATCCCAGGACAGACTGTTTCATAGTTATTGTTACTCATCAGCTGGGAGAAGGTTTGAATCACTGCTTGGTGAAGTTGATTCTGGGCAAAATGCAACAACATTTAAAATTAGAGGGAGGTAAAAGGTGAGTTTAAAATCCTCCACTATGCACAAAATATAGAGAAAATAGTTTATTTTCTCTCTCTCTCTCTCTCTCTCTCTCTCTCTCTCTCTCTCTATATATATATATATATATATATATATATATATACAAATATGTATATGAATAAATAGATATTCTGCTATCTGAAGAACATTGGAATGTGAAATATTAATATATCGAGTTAGCGCACTTGAGAAAATGCGATCGGGTTTGACTGCTAGAAGGGTTTTAGTTTATTGCCCCATTGAAGTCTATGGAGAATACGATATTCTACCTTTAGCTTTTTGTGCTCGGATTCTAGCCCACAGACTTGCTGGGCTGATAGTGCTAACATTAAATGTTCTAATGAATTTGAGAGTGTACTGTTTTTACTGCAATGTCCGTTTAACAGTTCTTTTCTCAGGATAAAAATATTTGTAACACGTTTAAATGCTGCTTTTTTATATGCATGATAGAAAATGTATGAGCACAATTTCTCTTTCATCCCTTACTAATATGGCTAGTAAAGAAATTTCCAACGGTCTGCCATACCTGTAGTATATTAAAGCTTCTGGCTTAAAGGCACAGTAAACACTTTGAGATTGCTATATAAAATACTGTAGTAAAACTATGTAATATAATTTATTTTGCCCCTTTAACCTGTAATTTTAGTCTAAAAACTGAAAAAGCACATGCATCAGGCTTCACAAACCACTTTGCTGTATATATCCCTAATTTGCAATTTGTTATCTTATCATTTATGATTAAGCTAAACAATGGAGAGTTTTTTACACAATAACAGTGGCAAGCCCTTTCTTTTTGGCTCCTTGAAAAGTGGTGAATTTGACCTTTGAAAAACAATTGCAGCAAACAAAGATGTACAAAGATGTGCATTTGTTTTATTAGTTTTAAAACAACAAATGCCAAATATGGCCTCAGCCAGCGGCATTTGGCTCTTTTCAGAGCCTGATTTTTTTCTTGCTAAAGTGCAACACACAAGGATCTAGATTTGCGCAGATCTTTGTGTTTTGTACTTTCACAAAAAAAAATCTGCCTCCGAAAAGAACTGAATGTTGCTGGAGGCGGCCATATTTGGCATTTGTTTTAAAACAAATAAAACTAATGGACATATATACTTCTAATAATGTTTACTCAGGCTACAGACAAATGTTGTAATTACAAAGTGCTTACTGTGCCTTTAAAGGGACAGGCTACACCAGAATTGTTATTGTTTAAAGAGACACTGAACCCAATTTTTTTTCTTTCTGTGATTCAGAAAGAGCATGCAATTTTAAGCAACTTTCTAATTTACTCCTCTTATCAAATTTTCTTAATGCTCTTGGTATCTTTATTTGAAAAGCAAAAATTTAAGTTTAGATGCCGGTGTTCTGGTAAGAGGGCAAACTTTTTAAAAGAGCGAATCATGTCACTTCCTGTGACATTTCATCAGCTGTTTTACACATTTTGGACCTAATGCGCATGCGTGCCAGCATCATCACATACCTGGCCGCATACGTCACTGCTAAAATATTTATTGATGTGAAATTCAGGAACCCTTTATAGAGCGCATGCGTGTGATTTTGTATCACAAATGGTGCGCTCATGGAAAGCTGTTTATTAGGCTCCTCTGCAATATTCGGAACTCCTCCCCCCACTGCAACTACTCTCATTACTACTACTACTGTAAAGCTGAGTCTCAGTGCATGAGAAACAGCCCCCCCCCCCACCGCCACTCGGCTATAGCCACTGCTTCTGATGATCCAATGCAGCTTTTCACAGGCTCCGTTCAATGTCATTATCTTATGAAAGATTATGAAAGATAATGACATTGAACGGAGCCTGTGAAAAGCTGCATTGGATCATCAGAAGCAGTGGCTATAGCCGAGTGGCAGTGGGGGGGGGGGGCTGTTTCTCATGCACTGAGACTCAGCTTTACAGTAGTAGTAGTAATGGGAGTAGTTGCAGTGGGGGGAGGAGTTCCGAATATTGCAGAGGAGCCTAATAAACAGATTTCCATGAGCGCACCATTTGTGATACAAAATCACACGCATGCGCTCTATAAAGGGTTCTCGAATTTCACAGCAATAAATATTTTAGCAGTGATGTATGTGGCCAGGTATGTGATGACGCTGGCACGCATGCGCATTAGGTCCAAAATGTGTGAAACAGCTGATGGAACGTCACAGGAAGTGACATGGTTCGCTCTTTTACAAAGTTCGCCCTCTTACCAGAACACCGGCTCATTTTTGGTGAACAACCTGGGTTGTTCTTGCTGATTGGTGGATAAATTCACCCACCAATAAACAAGTGCTGGCCAGAGTTCTGAACCAACAATTGACTGGCTCCTTAGCTTAGATGCCTTCTTTTTCAAATAAAGATAGGAAGAGAATAAAGAAAATTTGATAATAGGAGTACATTAGAAAGTTGCTTAAAATTACATGCTCTATCTGAATCATGAAAGGAACAATTTGGGTTCAGTGTTCCTTTAAAAAGATAGATAATCCCTTTATTACCCATTCCCCAGTTTTATTAATATACTTTTTACCTCTGTGATTATCTTGTATCTAATCCTCTGCAGACTGCCCCCTTATCTCAGTTATTTTGGCAGACTTGCATTTTATCCAATCAGTGCTGACTCCTAGGTAACTCCACAGGTGTGAGCACAATGTTTTCTATATGGCACACATGAACTAATGCCCCCTAGTTGTGAAAAAATGTCAAAATGCATTCAGATAAGATTTGACCTTCAAGGGCTTAGAAATTAGCATATGAGCCTACCTATGTTTAGTTTTCAACTTAGAATACCAAGAGAACAAAGCAAATTTGATGAAAAAAGTAATTTGGAAAGTTGTTTAAAAATCATGCCCTATCTGAATCATAAAAGTTTTTTTTTTTTACTAGACTGTTCCTTTAAATAGAGATCCAAAACTGTCCCCCTGAGATACATATGCTTCTTTAAAAATAATATGCTTTTGTACAGACAATGAGACACTGACATAATTTACTAGTTACATTACCTCAGCCCTTTCTGGGGCAATGACATATCAGGGTCCTAGTAATGACAATGCTGTCATAGTATCGGGGGAATTAAGTGAGTCAGCTGTCTGCTCCTCCCCTATTTTCCTCTCTTTCTCTTTGAACTACCACACTTTCCTGTAATTGAATTGCATTGACTCCCAGCTTGATTCAATGAACAGACTCTGCTTCACTTTTAATAGTCATTTACCTTTATATTTTTGCTTATTAAAATTCTCCTCATTATTTGTATTTGGCCGCCCTCGTAGTCTCAATATTTAACAGTTCCACTTCCTGTCTTTATGCAGAGCTGGCAATGTGCATTGCATTGTGATAAAGGTAACGCTGCTTTTAATTACAATTCAGCCTGCACATTGTTCACTCAAAATAACATCCTTATTTAGCACTGTGTAAAAATGATAAATAAACTGCACCAGTATAAAGAGCCAGAACTGACAAAGGGGTGTGGCCTTGAAGACACTGCGGTTTGGCTGGTTATGCACAGTCTGTGGTTAAAGGGCCATAATACCCAAATGTTTAAACACTTGAAAGTGATGCAGTATAGCTGTAAAAAGGTGACTAGAAAATATCTCCTGAACATCTCTATGTAAAAAAGAAAGATATTTTACCTCAAAAGTTCCTCAGTAGCCACCTCCCATTGTAAAGGATTTCTAAGCAGCATTTTAGTATGTCTGTCCTGGGACAGCTGAAAGGATGAGCCTCATATTATTTCACCAATCAGGTAAAGGAAGCTTACTATGAAATCTCATGAGAGTAAAGTCAAATCTCATGAGATCACAGTAAGAGTTCATGACCTCAGCACTGCTGATGCTGATTGGCTGCTGTTCATTTCTTCATTTTTTATTTTATTTTACCTGCAGCTGGGAGCAGCTGAGTATAACTTTTAACACAGAACTTACTCTGCTGAGCTGAGGAGATTGTGAGGTAAAATATCTTCCTTTTTTACATAGAGATGCTCAGGTGATATTTTCCTGTCAGCTTTTTACAGTTATACTGCATCAGTTTCAAGTGATTTAGCATATGAGTATTATGTCCCTTTAAATCCAGTCTAGTTTTAATATATGCTATATACATTTTTTATGGTATTTTGAATGATTTTTTTACATATATTTTCAAGCTATCTCTGTGTTTTTGTAAACTAAAAATAATAGTATTTATTTAAACAATACAAAAACAAAAAAAGTGTCAACATTGTGCCCAGATAAATGGACCAAAAATAGAAGATAGAAACTTCCAAAAATAAATGTGGATTCTGTAGATGGAGGTCTTTGTTTGCACCTCAAAGAAAGGAGAATAGAGCAACCATATAATGACTCTGGTATGGGATTCATTATTCACAATTGCTGTAAATGGACTACTCACTCGTATTTTAAATCCCTGTGGTGCATCATATTCTATCTGAAAGAAAAATAGCAAACTAGTGTCTCTGTATTTCTAACTAAAAATAAACTAATTTATTTGTTATTCTATCTAGTAAGAGTTAGAATAATTGTATTAAGAAATATAATACGTTATTTACAATAAAACATATTTTGGGCCTTATTATCTAAACCTCATGAGCATGGTGAAAATATATTGCTGACCATAGCATGGACAGCTCTCACAAAATTATTTTTTTTAAAAAGAGGCTGACACTGGAAGTCCCTGTGAGTTGTGAACTGAATTCCATAGAAAGTAATAAAGCTCTCTTGAAATGCATAATCTTGCAGGGGAAAGCGAATGTTACAGGGAACGCCTGGCACATAGAGAATATCTTGCAGTGTTTTCTGTGTAATTTACATTGCAATTGTTTCTAGTTAAAAAATTTTTTTAAAAAAATACATGTAATAAGCACATTCTGGAACAAACGAGAGAAAAATCTAAGAGTCCTGCAGGTGTAACATCGTGTTTAGAAATTAAAGGGACATGAAACTTAATTTTTTTCTTTCATGATTCAGATAGAGAACAGAATGCTAAACAGCTTTCCATTTTACCTCTATTGTCTAATTTGTTTTATTCTCTTGGTAACCTTTGCCAAAGAAGCATCCATGCACATGGGTGAGCCAATAACATGAGGCATATATGTGCAGCCATCAATCAGCAGTTCCTGAGCCTACTTAGGCATGTTTTTCAACAAATGATACCAATAGAACAAAGCAAATTAGATAACAGACATAAATTGGAAGGTTCTGCCTGAATTTTGAAAGAAAAAATTTGGACTTTATGCCCCTTTAACTGTAAGAAAACTTCATACATGTCCAAGGAGAACCCTTATTCCGTCATCTCACCAAGGCTGCAAGACTTTTACAACAGAAATATAAGGAACCCTTTGAATTTGCAATTTCAGGGTTGTTTTTAGAAATTACTTTATACTTTAAATACAAGTTTTACAGTTTACACAAATTTTCTCACAAAGGTAAGAAAACAATT
This sequence comes from Bombina bombina, assembly GCF_027579735.1. Classification (NCBI taxonomy): domain Eukaryota; kingdom Metazoa; phylum Chordata; class Amphibia; order Anura; family Bombinatoridae; genus Bombina; species Bombina bombina. The sequence goes on from NC_069507.1 coordinate 66,873,925, forward strand.
TTATAGATTCATGTAATTATCTAAGCAGTTTCATCAGTGCTGTGGTCCCTCGAAGAATGTTGGAAATAGCTAGAGATGTTTATCTCACTAAGGACCTGATATTTAAAACATCGCTGCTCAGGTGAGATGACCTCATCTTGTTACTAGGGCAAGGCCCTTAAAAAAATTTATAAACACAAATTTTTTCTTGAGAAATGTTTATGTTGCTATCTAGGAGTCAATTTATCAAGCTCCGTACGGAGCTTGATGCCCCGTGTTTCCGGTGAGTATTCAGGCTCTCCGAAAACAGAAGTTATGAAGCATCGGTCTAAAGACCGCTGCTCCATAACCTGTCCGCCTGCTCTGAGGCGGTGGACAGAAATCAACCCGATCGAATACGGTCGGGTTGATTGACAGCCCCTGCTCGCGGCCAATTGGCCGTGAATCTGCAGGGGGCGGCATTGCACCAACAGTTCACAAGTACTGCTGGTGCAATGATAAATGCCGACAGTGTATGCAGTCCGCTCGCACATTAATAAATTGACCCCGTCGTGTTCTATATGTGAAACAGAGACTCCTACATTACAATACATGGTCTAAAGTAATGCCAAAGATTTTGTGTGATTTCTCTCCATGCCGGCGAGGTTTTGAATATCACGTCCTATGTAGGGATCTGGATTTGAATAGAAGTATCAACATCACATTATAATGCTCACAAAAAAAAAAAAAGATTTCTCTCCATGTCTGCAAGTTTGTCATCATTGTGCTTCATAAAAATAGAGTTATACTCAGTATTCATTACATACGGGCATTCGGCAGTTTTGTTCACTGCAGCCGCTCCTGGAATTCGGCTCTTTTTGGAACCATATTTATTCTTGCGAAACTGCATTACACTAAGATGTGTGCAAATCCAGATCTTAGTGTGCTGCACTTTCAAAAGATGAAATCTGTGACCGAAAGTAGCCGAATGCCGTGAGCGGCCTCCTTCTCCCGCACATATCTAGTATTCATTATGCTCACATTAATTGCAGTCTTTATTATATGGTTACTATTATACTTACCAACTGTATACTTTGCGTGGTTATTTTCTGTTATGTTTCCCATAATAAAAAATAATACATTAAAAAAAAAAAGGGCCACATCTGTTGGCAATTTAATTCTCACCACAGTAAACCAATTACACAGATCAGAAGCTTTACTTGACACATGAGTATTCTGTAAACAGGAAAGTGATTGTTTACTTGTAGGCTGTGATACTGTTTAGTGGATCAATGTATTAGTCTGTGATAATCTGTAGAGATCACTTTTACATTTTAAGTTATCTGCTGTTTTTAGATGTTGCTACTATAAGAGGTCCAAAAACTGATGTCAGTCTACTAAACTGAATCACAAACATCCTTAAAACATTACTATATTTTTGGTACTGATACCTTATTAACCAGATTTATTTCATGACATGAAACACTTTGAAATTTTAGATACTGAAAAATGACTGCAGCAATGTGTTGATGTATTAAGAGATGTTTCACATTCCAGTGACATGTTAATAGATTGTGTAAAACAATAAAACATATTGTGATATACTATAATTATTTATTATGGCTTATTTTCCTGTAACTCGACTGAACATTGTGGGGGTCCAATTCTGAAATTGAAAGTGTCCACTGCAGACTTCACAAACCTAATCCTGGTACATATATCTCTGCCGCCCCAGCAGAGGATATAAGATAAAGTACTGTAAAATGTTTTGCTAACAAAATAACTATGAAAAGCAATATTTACTCCAATTAAAAAGTCTGAATTGAATCCTCCATATAAGACAAGTGACATTGGGAGTTTAACCATTGAAAAAAAGCTGAAGAAAACAAGGTATTAATGTACTCAAACAAATTTTCACATTAGACTGGTATGCTAATTTATTTCAATACTTTAGAAAAGTCTTTACAAGGTGTTTTATGTGAATTTTCTTTCTGTTTCTGCGTGTGACAGGTTTGCCAAACCATAAAGTTGTAAGTAATATATATATATATATATATATATATATATATATATACAGTATATATATATATATATATATATATATATATATATATATATATATATATATATGGAAAAGTATAGAAGGAGACAGGCGCACAGGGGCACACTTCGTGTAATACGTTCACAGAAGTAACATAAAAAGCAAACAGTGGGGGAATTATCCGCGCTCACCTGGTGTACCCTCAAAGTAGTGAGGTACTAGAAGTGCACTTATATGGTTGTACTCTGTTCCTTTTCTCCCTTCTCGTGTGTCCGCGATCCTCCGGTATTAGGTGTATCTTCAGTGGATCACCGTTATCCGTTGTCAGTGATAAGGGGAGTAAGGGGATATTATATGTATAGAGGTGTGTGTATAGTCTATATATCTCAATTGACCACACAATACACTATAGTATAACAGAGATTATAAAACCATATATTTATTTTGAATAGTATAAAACAGACACACTTGTCTGATTAGGATGCAAGTAGAACAAACATATATATACAATGGTAGTGAGCCGTAGTGCTGCCCGGTAATAAGATCCTTATACAAAAGGTCTGTTTCCAAATGCATACACTAAATTGCTCCACAACCGTTAAAACGTTAGAAGTTAACAATATCACAGATATCCAAATATACAAGTATACAAGTAAGGAGCACCAAAGGTATCAATCGGAGCTAATAAGGCTAATTTCGTTGCCCAGCAACCGATTACCTTATGCAGCTCCGTGTATGCTGTGCACTCGAAAGCGTGCAGGTGTGACGTGTGGCGGGGGGCGGAGCCTAACGCGTTTCGTAACCAATGGGTTACTTCATCAGAGGTGTGGGCCGCCCCCCAACCTAGCTCTATAAATGCGTGTGGCTGTGGCTGATTGGCCAAGTGTTAGCCCCTCGGTCGCCATTTTGTTTAAGGGCAAGTGGCCAGGTTTTACTGTTCTACTAAACCCAGTATTTTTAGTTTTCTTTTTCGTTAGTCATGCATTTAAAATTGACAATAGATTTTTAGTTCCAAGTTGGCAATCGAACTTTTTGTGTGCTTGTTTGTAACTTTGAGTGTTACTATATCAAATTGAAGTATCCAGTTAGAAACGATACTTAATAGAGTAAGGTCTATATAAAAAATAATCGTAAAATATATATATATACACAGTAAACCTAACGAATTGTATTGTGACTATCATTTTAAAAATAGGTACAGAATTACTGTAATATTATTAAAAATAGGTACAGAATTACTGGGATACGTTATGTATACTCGTATTATTTCTTCCTCATATTTGTTAATGAAGAAAGGATACTTAAAAGAACAAGAAATGTCAGAACACTATAAAATTAGCATATTCTTAAAAGGGGAGATAAAATTCTAAAGGGATAGGATATTCCAAACTAACTTAACTTAATTAAGAGCCATAGTGTATATTTCCTAATGGTTTATATACTTTTAAAACTCTAAAAACAGTTTGGATCCATAAATTGGGAACGCTAGAACCAAATGGGTTGAATAGAGATATTGACCTAGCAGCATTTCTATAATCATTGGTATACTAACTGGGGAGACTTTTCTGAACACCACTTGATCTCTCCCCCATGTATGTATTCCAAAAAAATCACGAGACAGTTAATTTATGTTATATGTTTTATGTTTTTAGAGTTTTAAAAGTATATAAACCATTAGGAAATATACACTATGGCTCTTAATTAAGTTAAGTTAGTTTGGAATATCCTATCCCTTTAGAATTTTATCTCCCCTTTTAAGAATATGCTAATTTTATGGTGTTCTGACATTTCTTGTTCTTTTAAGTATCCTTTCTTCATTAACAAATATGAGGAAGAAATAATACGAGTATACATAACGTATCCCAGTAATTCTGTACCTATTTTTAATAATATTACAGTAATTCTGTACCTATTTTTAAAATGATAGTCACAATACAATTCGTTAGGTTTACTGTGTATATATATATATTTTACGATTATTTTTTATATAGACCTTACTCTATTAAGTATCGTTTCTAACTGGATACTTCAATTTGATATAGTAACACTCAAAGTTACAAAGAAGCACACAAAAAGTTTGATTGCCAACTTGGAACTAAAAATCTATTGTCAATTTTAAATGCATGACTAACGAAAAAGAAAACTAAAAATACTGGGTTTAGTAGAACAGTAAAACCTGGCCACTTGCCCTTAAACAAAATGGCGACCGAGGGGCTAACACTTGGCCAATCAGCCACAGCCACACGCATTTATAGAGCTAGGTTGGGGGGCGGCCCACACCTCTGATGAAGTAACCCATTGGTTACGAAACGCGTTAGGCTCCGCCCCCCGCCACACGTCACACCTGCACGCTTTCGAGTGCACAGCATACACGGAGCTGCATAAGGTAATTGGTTGCTGGGCAACGAAATTAGCCTTATTAGCTCCGATTGATACCTTTGGTGCTCCTTACTTGTATACTTGTATATTTGGATATCTGTGATATTGTTAACTTCTAACGTTTTAACGGTTGTGGAGCAATTTAGTGTATGCATTTGGAAACAGACCTTTTGTATAAGGATCTTATTACCGGGCAGCACTACGGCTCACTACCATTGTATATATATGTTTGTTCTACTTGCATCCTAATCAGACAAGTGTGTCTGTTTTATACTATTCAAAATAAATATATGGTTTTATAATCTCTGTTATACTATAGTGTATTGTGTGGTCAATTGAGATATATAGACTATACACACACCTCTATACATATAATATCCCCTTACTCCCCTTATCACTGACAACGGATAACGGTGATCCACTGAAGATACACCTAATACCGGAGGATCGCGGACACACGAGAAGGGAGAAAAGGAACAGAGTACAACCATATAAGTGCACTTCTAGTACCTCACTACTTGAGGGTACACCAGGTGAGCGCGGATAATTCCCCCACTGTTTGCTTTTTATGTTACTTCTGTGAACGTATTACACGAAGTGTGCCCCTGTGCGCCTGTCTCCTTCTATACTTTTCCAGACAATTCGAGAAGAACCTCACCTTGCGGGGGATCATCTTTAGACCAGACGGGCTGCCCACACCTATAGCACACGGGAACTAGCTTTGTGGACTATATGGAATATTATACATCCACAGACTTTCCATCCGAATAAGACTGCCATTTGCACTAACTATAAATTGTTGCATATATAGAGACATATATCTATATAAATATATTTATTCTTAATAGTGGATGAGAATATATATTTATTGTAAATAGCAGTTCATACATTAACTTTGAGCGCTGACCATTCTTTTGTTCTTATATATATATATATATATATATATATATATATATATATATATATATATATATATATTCTCACAGCTTTGGGTGACTGGTGGTATCACAAAGTGATGTATAGCAAGTATGAGACAACCCCATTTATTTCATAGTAACAATGTAGTAGATGATGGTGAAAGAAGACACAAATTCCTTCCAGTTCATCCCAATTCTTTTTCATTCATGACGCGAAGGGACACTGGAATCACAAATCTTCAGCACTGCAGAAGCGGCAATTAAAAGGGTTTTTTCAGCTATACAAATCACCTTCAACGTTTTTGGGCTTCATTTATCAATTGTCAAGCGGGTAAGATTCGCTGTAGCGAATCCCGTCCTCTAGACATCACTGTCCACTTTTAACATTGCACAAGCATTTCACCAGAAATGCTTGTACAATGCCGCCCCCTGCTCACTGGCAGCCAATCGGCTGTTAGCAGGGGCTGTCAATCACCTTGATTTTATTGGATTTGGATGATTTCAATTGGTGGCGGAAAGGTTAAGGAGTTGCCATCTTACGGCTGCTACTTCTTAACTTTCGTTTTAGACGAGCCTCTGAAGCTGCAACCACTGCTTGATAAATGGAGTCCTTTGACTAAAAGGGACAATAAAGTAAAAATTAAACTTTCATGATTCAGATAGGACGTGCAATTGTACAACTTTCCAATTTACTTTTATCATCAAATCTGCTTTGTTCTCTTAATATTCTATGTTGAAGGCTAAACTTAGGTAGGCTCATAGCCTAATTTCTAAGATCTTGAAGGCTGCTGCATATCTCAGTGCATTTTATTAGCTTTTCTCAGCTAGACAGCGCTAGTTCATGTGTGCCATATAAATAACATTGTGCTCATTTCCGGGGAGTTATTTATGAGTCGGCACTGGTTGGCTAAAATGCAAGTTTGTAAAAGAAATGAGATAAGAAGAGGGCAGTCTGCAGAGGCTTTAGATACAAGGTAATCACAGAGGTAAAACATATATAAATATAACAGTGTTGGTTGTGCAAAACTGGGGATTGGTAAAAAAAGGGATTATCTATCTTTTTAAACAATAAACATTTTCAAGTACTCTGTCCCTTTAATCTCAGGTGATTTTGTGCAAAAAATATTTAAAAATAAAAATTACTTGAATTACTAAATGCTTCTACTACTGAAAAAAAACAACATAAAAAACCCTCAATTTACCGTCCTGGGGCGCAATCCTATAGCGAGGGAACCCGCGCCGCCCGTAATTTCACCTCGCACATCGGGGTATCCAATATACGGCGCTGTCAGATGCTAAAGTGGCGTAAGTAGGACAAACTGGCGTTGTTCTGAAAAATGCGCAAATACACATTTTAGTTGTCGCAAGTACTTACGCCAGTATTTTGTCCACGTAAAGTCTCAATAAAGTGTAGTTTTATGCAAATTAGGCTAACACTCGTAAAAATTACCCGCGACTCCATCTAAAAATGCGCAACGTAATTATGCTATTCAAAAGTCATATATAAACCTATGCGCAGACGCCATTTTCTTCAGTGTGTTTGGATGGTTTGTTGAGCTACAGCACACTACAGTGAGGTTTAGGATTAGTAAGAGTAGTGAGAGAGGCGCAGCATAATAGTTAGTTAAGTCGGATTTTTGTTTGGGTAAGCTTGTACATTTACTTACACTTATTTTTACATATTGCACACATGTTGCATACATACATATACAAAATACACAACACTTTTTTTTTTCTAATACCTCACACATTTTATTTCAATTTTACAGTTTGATTTGGTTGTGATTGTGTGTGATTGAACTGGGAGTGACTGTGTGAGTGTGTGTAGTGTGAGGATGGTAGGGAGAGGTAGGGCGGAGGGGAGGAGGGGCGCGGAGTTGCAGGGAGAGGAGTATTGTAGCGGACAGGAGGAGCAGCAGGGTTTCCACGTCAGGAAGTAAGTGGAGTGGGGAGAGGGAGAGTTAGAAGGGATGATGGGAGGGGAAATGCCCAGAGACCAGGCACACTTAGAAGAGGGACAGAGGGTGAACATGGGGACAGAAGGGGGGAGGAGGGAGAGGATAGGGAGGAACCCACACAAGGGACATCCAAGGGAGCAAGTAAGGTGGCCACAGAGGATGAGCGCATGAGATGCCCAAACCTCTCATTCAATGAGAATGTTGCGCTAGTCCAGGCCATCATGGACAACCACAGTGCCCTCTTTGGCCAGGAGAAGGGCAAAGGTGTTGCCCGAAGGCGTAAGACAGCATGGTTGGTGGTAAAGGATGCTGTAAACAGTGTGGCCCCGCAGAGGAGGACTGTCGAGGGACTTAAAAAAAGGTGGAACGATTGTAAGAGGGGGGTGAAAGAGAAGATGGGGCAGGAAGCTGTGCACCAGAGGGGAACAGGCGGTGGTCCACCCCTGTAAACCGAATACAACACCTGGCAGGAGATGATACGCAGCTCCCTGAGTATCACAGCAGTCCGTGGACTTCCAGGGGCTCGTGACTCAGGGGTTGCAACCACAGCACCTCATGCTGGTGAGTAACATCCCACACACCAGTATTATATGTATTTGAGATATAACATCCTTTAATGTCACACATTCATGTACACAATGAGGAGCATGGTATTTGGCCTACTAACAAAAACATCTACAATTATATTTGACATTAATGATATTCATGATATGAGGTGGAATAGTGCAATAGTAACATGTCTCAGAGTAACACAGGCCATAAGCCACATGTAGAGTTTTCAGTAAATGGACACTAATATCCTTCACAATACTTTTAGCTCAGAAAGCAGGTTCTGTGCCTACATCAGGCTAAAGTAAATTGTGTGACCATAGTGTCACTTAAAGAACACATTTTCTCCATTACTGACATGTACACATAACTATTGTATGAAACACATACCTGTATACTGTGCAGATTAAAATCCCTCATATCACAAATCACATTGTGCACATGCATGTTATACAGTTTGACATGAGAATGAGTATTGTCCCTAGCATGTATCAATGTACATTGTATGCCCACATGGACATATATATGACTGTACTAATCCCTATCATCATTTGACTCCTCCACAGAACCTCCTGTCACCAGGCTGCAAACAGGCATGCCGCCACCTCCACCACCACCACCAGTCACAGGCATGCAGCCACCTCCACCACCAGTCACAGCCATGCAGCCACCTCCACCACCAGTCTTCAGGCAGCAACATGGACAGTATGCTCCCAGGCATGAGCAGGGTTGGATTGCCTCAGTTGAGGACCCGGAAGTGATGCCACCACCATTGGCATATGACCCCTGGCAAGATACCTGGCCTGAGGAATATTCTTTTGGCTTTGAGGGAGAGCCAAGTCAGCCACGAAGGGTCCATGTCTTTACCCCTTCCCCCCCCAACACAATATCAGGCCAGTCATGGCTTTTACACACAGGGGATGTCGCAAAAAATGCAAACTGGACAGGCTGAGTGGTCACACACTAGTCGTCAATGGGACTACCAATCCAGCCTGAGAGCTCCACCATCCTCTTCTCTTGGGAGAGCTCCACCATCCTCTTCCCTTGGGAGAGCTCCACCATCCTCTTCCCTTGGGAGAGCTCCACCATCCTCTTCCCTTGGGAGAGATCCACCATCCTCAGATGAGCATATAGCTGAAGTTGTCCCTGAAGCACCAGCAGCTGAAGTTGTACATGAAGCAGATGCAGTTGAAGTTGTCCATGATGCACCAGCAGCTGAAGTTGTCCCTGAAGCACCAGCAGCTGAAGTTGTCCCTGAAGCACCAGCAGCTGAAGTTGTCCATGATGCACCAGCAGATAGAGCTGAACCTGCACCTAGAATCACTGCTGCTCAAGAGCCTGTAGATCCACTGTATTCTTCCCTGGGCGAGGAATACATTTCACTCCAGAGGAGGCTCCTAACAAGCTGCGAGAGCAGACAAAAAAAGCCAACACAGGTTTCACAGGAGCCAACAGAGGTTACTCCAGCGTACCATAGAGCTGCAGAGGGACATGGCAGCATCATTAAATGCAATTGTACAAAACCAGTCGCAGATGATGAGAGTTATTTCTGATATGCAGATTGACAACAGAAGGCGGGAACAAAACCAACTCTTGGGTGTGTTGGTTGAGCACTTTACACACCAGCAGGACACTGCCTCCAGCCTATCACCTGTGGCCAGCACTCCAGCAGAATCATATGAATCTTCCCAAACCAGGAGAACCAGGAAATCTACTCCAGTCATCTCAGCCCCCTCATCCAAGAAGCCTAAAAAAATAATATTCTTATAGTTCAACATAAATCTTGTCCTCTGTTATTTACCATATAATTGTCATCCACATCCATGTGAGGGGTGTTTTAGTACACTAATATTGTTTAAACATATAATAAGGCCTGTGTGGAAATGGCCCAAAAAAGGTAATATCATCATGTTTATGACATATTCATGTTCTATAAATCACATCACATAGTTGTGTATGAAGGGTACATATAGTAATATTCACTTATAAGATGCAAATCAAGGTTTCTCACATCCAATGGAAATTGACACATGTGCAGGTATAGGCACGAGCCAAGGCTGTGGGGCGGACATTTTCTAAGGTAAAGACCTTTAGTGAAGGACACCTTGCCTATCCCTGCACATGGGTATATATATCTAAATAATAATGTTTTTACAGAAGGTGTGAACATAAGGTATAAACATCCATTTTCATTCTTCTTAATGATAGTCAATAAATCTTAGTGACCTAAACATGAATTAAACAAATGAGATATTTTCGGTAATTAGGGTGGTTAAGGGAAGGGGGCGGAATGTAGTAGTTTCACTTACAAGCAGTGGAAATCCGCAGTATGTAATTCGATGACCAGCTGCAGCAGGGGCAGCACCATGACCAGGGACATCAGCAGCATTTATAGAATCAGCATGTATAGACAGAACAACAGGGGATTGTAGGGCTTCCAGCACCCCTTGTGCCCCATGATGACCCCTTGTGCCCCATGATGCACTCCTTGTGCCCCATGATGCACCCTTGTGCCCCATGATGCTGCCTCTCTATGGAAAGCAGGAAAAAATGGTGGCTAATGAGGATGTGTATTGGCGGGTTTTTTAGGCTTCCTGTTGTGAGGTTGTGCTGTCTGTGATTGGTTTGACACACTTGCAGGGGCAGGAATAATAAATGCTTTGAAAGGGTTTAACTATTTGTGATCAAGCTGCTGATATGTATGTTGTTGAGCATGCATTTGTTAGGCCTTCAGAGAGTTACATTGGTTTATAAGTCAGTGCAAGGGTTGCTGCGCCTGCAATTTGTGGCGAGATGAGAATGGAGTAGATTTTCTGAATTCTGCGCGCGTAAGTCCTTACGCTGTATATTGGATACCAAACTGCGCGTGTTTTGAATGTCAGTCTATGGGTAAAAATAATACGGGCGAAGGCAGAAATATATGCGCGTAAGTTGTATGCTACACCGTATATATGTGATACCAAACCAGCGCAAAATTTGGCGTTGCCGGCTTTTGCGGGTGACGCTGCATATCGGATCGGGCCCCTAGTCTTCTGTCCAGAGGCTCCACTGTACACTCTGCACTCACCATTTTAATCCAAAGTAGTCAATGATCCAGTGCTGCAAGCTGACCTTTTCCAGACAATAACATAAACCAAATTCTATTGGATGATTTGAATTGTCAATAGTATCAATGACCATTACTAGTGGCAATTGTTTTTGTTAAAATCAGCCAATAGGAAGAAAACATAACATTTGAGACATCTATGAAAGCAGAATAATTAAATCAAGGAACTCCAGGATGGGTTAAAGGGGTCTTGCCTGTGCTACTGTTAGTTGTGGTTAGTTGTGGTTGGGGGGCTGGTGGTTTGGGGTTTAAGTACAATGGGGGGTGGTTTGGTATTTAAGGGGTTATGTTCAGCAGGGTCTGTCAGTTAGGGGGTTAAGATGGGTAAGGGGGGCAGAAGCAATAGGGGTTATGTGCGTGGGGTGTCCAATGGTTAGGGGATTACATTGGTAAATGGGTTCCAGCAGTTAGGGAGTAAAGTTAAGTGGAAAGTCTTAGGTGGTGCTTAGGTTTCAGGTTGTGTGAACGTGTCCAGCAGTTAAGGGTTTAAAGTGGGTGAGCGGGTCCTACTGTTAGGGGTTAAGTGAAGGGGGAGGTCAGCTGCTAGTGGGTTCAGTTTGGTGAGTGGGTCAAGCTGTTATGGGGTTAGTTGCGGGGAGGGGCCAGTACTTAAAGGGACAGTCTACACCAGAATTTTTATTGTTTAAAAAGACAGATAATCCCTTTATTACCCATTCCCCAGTTTTACATAACCGACACAGTTATATTAATATATGTTTTACTTCTGTGAATACCTAGTATCTAAGTTTCTGAAGACTGCCCCCTTATCTCAGTGCTTTGACAGACATTCAGTTTAGCCAATCGGAGCAGACTCCTAAATAACTCCACGGGAGTGAGCACAATTGTATATATATATGACACACATGAACTATTACTGTATAACTGAAAAACTTTCAAAATGCTTTGAGCTAAGAGGCAGGGTTTCAACGGTTTAGAAATCAGTTTGAACCTACCTAGGTTTAGCTTTTCAAAAATACCACCAAGGGAACAAAGCAAATTTAATTATAAAAGTCAATTGGAAAGTTGTTTAAAATTGGATGCCCTATCTGAATCATGAAGGTTTAATTTTGACTAAACTGTCCCTTTAAGGGGTTAATAGTAAGCTAGGTTTAGGTGGTTGGGGCATTTTCATTTGAATTTTGTTGAGAAATTTTATTAATGAATTTTGTCTGAAAACTAGTAAAGTCGGCCAACCCAACATTTTAAAAGTTTGTGATGAATAATTAATTTGGAACTCATTTTTCTCCTGGGCACGTCTACTATATAGCATGTTTCATCGACCCCAGGGCACTTAAGTAGCTGTGAATACTCAAATAAAAGTAACATTACTGAGAACTGATTGACTTACAAAGATAAAAATATTATAAACCAACACACACATTTATCCACATATTATACTGTAGCATATTCATTTAAAGGTTGTTTTCTTTGGTATTCAGTATTCATATATATTATTCTAAAGATACATTCAACGTTAAGATATCAAGATTTAAATGGCTGAACCAATGACAAGGAGAACATTGACTCATAAATTATTAGTCATTATTTTTTTTAAGAAGAATAGAATATTTATCTAACCTTTCTTAAATACCATTGAACTTGCTTCCAGTAAGCTATTTATGATATACACACCAGATGTCAGCTTAAAGGCAACAAGGCTTGGACTTGGGACACAACCTTTAACCTTTTAACTGCTGATCCATTTCCACCATTTTTTTTTACAGTTTTTAGTAGCTGTTCAAATTTAGGCCAAATTTAGGTATTATTATTATTATTTTTATTATTATTATTATTATTATTATTATTCCTAAAGGGACATGAAACCCCAAAAAATTCATTCACGATTCAGATAGAGAATACAATTTTAAACAACTTTCCAATTTACTTATATAATTTAATTTGCTTCCTTCTCTCATTATCCTTTGCTGAAAGGCTTATCTAGGCAAGCTCAGAAGTAGCAGAGAACCTAGGTTCTCGTTGTTGAATGGTGGCTGCATATATATATATATTGATTGTGATTAGCTCACAAATCTGTTCAGTTAGAAACCATTAGTGCATTGCTGCTTCTTCAACAAATGATACCAAGGGAATTAAACAAATATAATAGATAATAGAAGTAAATTAGAAAGTTGTTTAAAACTGTATTCTCTATCTGAATTATGAAATAAAAAATGTGGGTTTCATGTCCCTTTAAGCCCCAACATATTCTGCATAGCTGTCCATGGATACTATTGATATAAGTAAAACAATGATTCAATAATGTACGACAATTTTCATTGTGAAACCCTCACATATTTGTCTTTTATTTTTTTTAGGAGACCCGGCAGATTTAAACTATGATATTATTTTATGTATATATCATGACGTGTAAGAAATCTGGAACAAAAAGTGTGAAAAAAAGCATTTTTAATTAAAACTTTAATAAACAATAGTATGTTTGTGTGTTTTTTGTCCTGAACTCCATAAAAAAGGGTAATCCTCATATAAATAAGGGCCTTTCTGTATAGTTATGCAACTTTGATCTGCACATGAGGCTCCCATGAGCGTCTATGCAAATAAATGGACATTTATTCATAAAAGGTGATCACCTGGCTATTAAAACTTATTGAGAGGCTTTATTTTTAATAAGGGCTTAGGGGCTTTACTTTTAAAACTATCGGCTAGATTACGAGTTTTGCGTTAGGCTTAAAAAGCAGCATTAGCCAGCCCTAACGCTGCTTTTTAACGCCCGCTGGTATTACGAGTCTTGCAGGTACAGGTGTACCGCTCACTTTTTTGGCCAGACTTGGAAATACCACAAATCCACTTACGTAAATTGCGTATCCTCTTTTCTCAATGGGACTTGCATAGCGCCGGTATTACGAGTCTGCCAAAAAGTGAGCGGTACACCCTCTCCTGTCAAGACTGGTACCGCATTTTAAAGTCAGTAGTTTAGAGTTTTACACTACAACCTCGTAGCATAAAACTCTTAACTAAAGTGCTAAAAAGTACACTAACACCCATAAACTACCTATTAACCCCTAAACCGAGGCCCTCCCACATCGCAAACATTAAAAGAACATTTTTAACCCCTAATCTGCCGAACCGGACATCGCCGCCACTATAATAAATATATTAACCCCTAAACCACTGCACTCCCGCCTTGCAAACACTAGTTAAATATTATTAACCCCTAATCTGCCTTCCCTAACATCGCCGCCACCTACCTACATTTATTAACCCCTAATCTACTGCCCCCAACGTCGCCGCCACTATATTAAAGTTATTAACCCCTAAGTCTAACCCTAACCCTAACACCCCCTAACTTAAATATAATTAAAATAAATCTAACTAAAAATTACTATCATTAACTAAATTATTCCTATTTAAAACTAAATACTTACCTGTAAAATAAACCCTAAGATAGCTACAATATAACTAATAGTTACATTGTAGCTAGCTTAGGATTTATTTTTGTTTTACAGGCAAGTTTGTATTTATTTTAACTAGTTAGCATAGTTACTAAATAGTTATTAACTATTTAATAACTACCTAGCTAAAATAAATACAAAAGTACCTGTAAAATAAAACCTAACCTAAGTTACAATTACACCTAACACTACACTATAATTAAATAAATTAACTAAATTAAATACAATTAAATAAATTACATACAATTACCTAAATTAAATTAAATTAGCTAAACTACAAAAAACAAACACTAAATTACAGAAAATAATAAACAAATTACAGAAATTTAAACTAATTACACCTAATCTAATAGCCCTATTAAAATAAAAAAGCCCCCCCCAAATAAAAAAAACCCTAGTCTAAACTAAACTACCAATAGCCCTTAAATGGGCCTTTTGTGGGGCATTGCCCCAAAGTAATCAGCTCTTTTACCTGTAAAAAAAATTACAAACAACCCCCCCAACAGTAAAAGCCACCACCCACACAACCAACCCCCCCAAATAAAAACTAAAAAACTAAAAAAAGCGATCCTCCAGACGGGCAGAAGTCTTCATCCAAGCCGGGCAGAAGTGGTCCTCCAGACGGGCAGAAGTCTTCATCCAGACGCATCTTCTATCTTCATCCATCCGGCCCCCGAGCGGGTCCATCTTCAAGTCATCCGACGCGGAGCATCCTCTTCATCCGACGACTAGCACAGAATGAAGGTAGAAAGAAATAGAACCAATGGCACTACAAATAACTTTAACCCTTTTGTTACTTATAATATCCACTAATAATAAAATGGATACAGTATAGTGCTATGTAGTAAATATCTAATGCAACAAAGAATTTGAGGAAGGGTCAAGAGAACCTAATCCTCAAAAAAAGACTACATAAACAGCACTCAGAGGGTTAAGTGTTCGTATATAGAAAATATGTTAATGCAAAAGGGTCTTGTGAGCTTATATGGGGACTTAACAGACTAGTTGGAGAAGGGGTGTGTGTGTGGACTAAAACATAACTTTTATTATACACAAATAGAACAATAAAACTGGAAACACTTTATTAAAAACACTCTTAGGATTCCTCTTCAGATGCTTACAAATAGATCACAATTAATAATCTTGTGCATGTTGTGCTTTGACCAACAAAATGGATCTGAGTTAGTAACCTAGTTGTTTCAGTAACTAGCTTTAGTCAAATGGGTTAGACAGGTTGTGAAAAGATCAATTCCCAAAAATTAACCTTTTTTAAATAGTCATATAGTGAAAAGGCTGTTGTTGCCAAATCTACAATGTTATCTCACTAAAGGTTAATCATAAGCAGAACTGTCTGTAAGTAATAAACCCATCAGTTGATATAATATAATACCTCACAGTTTCTTTATATTGAGTGAAACTTAACTTAATATTAGCTTGAAATAGTTGTTATCAACCGATAGTAGTAAGGTGTCAAATATTATAACACTAATCGCCACAGATGCTGTGTTGTTAAGTTGCTATAATAATGCAACCTCAGTTAAGTGGCTCAAATTGGAATATTCAGTTTGTTAGCAAAGCCTGTGATGATATCTTCTATCTGTAATCCCACTGTTGATCACGAAATAAAATCTAATATGCAAGAAGGCACTGAGCTTTGTGTAACAATATGAGAGAATTTCAGCCTAATAAATGTAGGTAGGTGGCGGCATTGTTAGGGATGGCAGATTAGGGGTTAATAATATTTAATGTTGGCAAGGTGGGAGTGCGGTGGTTTAGGGGTTAATATGTTTAATATAGTGGCGTCGACGTTGGGGGCGGCAGGTTAGGGTTAATAAGTTTAGGTAGGTGGCGGTGACATTGGGAGCAGCAGAGTAGGGGTTAATAAATATAATGTAGGGTTCGGTGATGTGGGGGGCATCAGATTAGGGGTTCATAAGTATAATGTAGGTGGCGGCGGTGTCCGGAGCGGCAGATTAGGGGTTAATAATTATTATTTAGGTGTTGGCGATGTCGGGGGGCGGCAGATTAGGGGTTAATAAGTGTAAGATTAGGGGTGTTTAGACTCGGGGTTCATGTTAGGGTGTTAGGTGTAGACATACATTTTATTTCCCCATAGGAATCAATGGGGCTGCGTTAAGGAGTTTTACGCTGCATTTTTGCAGGTGTTAGACTTTTTTTCAGCCGGCTCTCCCAGTTGATTCCTATGGGGAAATCGTGCACGAGCACGTTACACCAGCTCACCGCTGACTTAAGCAGCGCTGGTATTGGAGTGCGGTAATGAGCAAAATTTTGCTCAATGCTCACTTCTTGTCTTTTAACGACCGGTTTCTGAAAACTCGTAATACCAGCACTGCAGGTAAAGTGAGCGGTGAGACAAAACTGCTCGTTAGCACCCCACAGCCTCTAACGCAAAACTCGTAATCTAGCCGTATGGGTTTTGGGGGTTTCTAACCTGTTAAAAGGCTATTTATATGGTTGTGCATTTAAAAAAGTGTTTTGTTTTGTTTTTATTATTATGGGTCTTGAGGTTTCTAGGACTTAAGGGAGCTGAGATTGAGAGGTTTAAACACCAACCACTCCATTCAGCGCTCTTAAAGGGACAGTTTACCCAAAACATTTCTCCCCTTTAAATTGTTCCCGCTGGAGTGTATTAAATTGTTTAGAAGTAGCTTGTTACCCCCATTTTGGCATTTAAAATAGCTGATTTTGCCTGTGGAATCCCCGCCTATACTGAAAGTTTCTATACTGAGGTCTAGGCTATTGACAAGCCTAAGTAAATACAGCCAGCAGAAGAAATTACACTCCCAGTGGGGTGCAGGATAGTTGAGTAATACAATTTTAACTTTCCATTGTTCTCTTGAAGTATTGAGCTTTGATTTACAAACATACTGAGATCTAATATTGCATGCAAGCTCAACCCATTGTAACAGGCTGTGGTTTAAAAGCACAAAACCAGGGGGTGGAGGGAACGGGGAACTCAGACATCTCAGAGCCATTCGGGGACTGTCCCTAGAGAGGAACGAAACTGAGTGTCACCCAAACAGGTCAGCGGTTTCTGGTGGCGGTACCGAGCTGCTGAGCCAAATTCTCCACAGCACTTACCATCACCTAGTCCTAGACCAAGGGGAAAGTAAGTGGAACGCCCAGCAAATTAACAGACCGGCTGCCGGCCGGGGAAGTCATGCCGCTCCCCTGAAACCAGAGGCCGCAAACGAGACAGGCTCAAGGAGACATAACCGCTTTGGGGCACACACATATCCTGTGCTCTATTATAGTGGACAGATACTGATCCACACTAAGGCGTGAAACAACTTTGGGGTAAGATTTACCTACCAGCATAACCCCACTGTACAGCCCATAACCAGATTACACCTTCATCGACCCCAGTAACAACAAGAGACACTACACATAAGCATCTTTGTGCTGAAACTCTGGAGAAACATGACAGATAGAGATGTCTGGAGGGAAAAAGTCCTACTACTAGTTGAGACTTTATTTAAGAGTTTGGAGTTGCAGCTAAACAAACTTTTTACAGATAGGACACTTTACCATAGGCCTGACACACACGCTACACAGGGGCAAAGGAAGTCTAATGAGCCAGATATTATAAGCCCCACAACCGTGAAAGCCCATTTCAAGGAGGTGGCAGAATTTGTCAATGTTGCGGTGGAATCTCTAGTGGGTGAGGTGCTGGTGTCACTAGAGACTAGTCACCAGGGTTTGTTAATGTTAGTTAACTATGGGAAACCCCTCTCATTTGTAGCGCAGTCAGAATTGCAGTCAGGGATACACTCTACCAACCTTGAGCTTGTGGCCGGGATGGAAGATGTGAGCTGCGTTACTGATACCATTTGGGAATCTATTGATCTAGGTGGCACAGAAGATGCTGACAAGTCACCAGTTACTATTACTTTTCTCTCATCTATATGGGGAACTGCTGCTACGTGGATTATAAACCCTCTATAGCAGATTAAGGAGCTCCCCTTTACTACTTCAAGAAGGAAAACTGCAGAAGACTGAAGGACACCAGACAAGTTTAAAAGTTTCCTTACTACCAAATATAGGAATGGGGTAACTCTAGTTGAGTGAGTAGGAGATAAGTAGTAGAGTCAGTAACACCTCATGTGACTATTTTCTATGTTGCACTGACTGGCTCAGAATTGTTACCTACTTGTTAGGTTGTTGTTTCAAATCATTCCAATATATTGTTATAATTAAGTTTGTCATTTCATTATGTTATCCTGATAATTTTGTATGGCTCTCCTTAGGTTTCTTCATTAACCTGTTGGTCCATCACTTCACTGTCTGCGGCTGAGACGGTGGAGTCTGGAACCCTAAGTTATTCCAGATCTCTGCTGAGAGTAGGAGCAAGATAAAATATTATACTAGGTTATTCCTCCTAAGCTCCCTAGTTGACAGTTCATATTTATTTTATAATCTGATCTTACTGATCTATGCTATATTGCTGGTTTATAATGAAGTAAATAGCTGCACTCCTGATATAACTTAGAATATTAACATAGGGTGGCTTAATATATGCTAGAACAGTGGTCAAGGACTGGGGCCTTACAATTAGCCTTATTAATAATGAATGTCTACTGATGTGAAATGATACATCGTGCTGCCTAACCTGGTTGGGTACTTTTTCTTTCTGAGTTCTTTGTATTATGGAGTTTTATAACTACAATTTGTACTCTGCTTATGTTCTAATTATATGAGAAGCTATACAGGTAGCCCTCAGTTTACGTTGGGGTTAGGTTCCAGAAGGAATGGTTGTAAATCAAAACCGTTGTAAATTGAAACCCAGTTTATAATGTAAGTCAATGGGAAGTGAGGGAGTTAGGTTCCAGGCCCCTCTCAAAATTGTCATAAGTAACACCTAATACATTATTTTTAAAGCTTTGAAATGTAGACTTTAAATGCTAAACAGTATTATAAACCTAATAAAATAACCACACAACACAGAATATATAATTAAACTAAGTTAAATGAACAAAAACATTTGCTAAACAGCATTATAAACCTAATAAAATAATCACACAACACAGACTTTACTTGCATTTTTCTGCAAACAGTTCTTTCTATGCATTCCAATCTGGACTGATTTATAGACAGGAAGATCTTGTTCCTTTGCAAGCTGCTCGATAGCTCAGGTCTGGTTAAACTGATTCATTTCAGCTTGCTTGGCTTGCATATCTTTGCTGCAACACAAGCGGACAGCTCCACCTACTGGCTATTTTAATCAATGCACTGCTTCTCAATGCTTTTCAATAACAGTCACATGACTGAAAAAAAAGGTTGTTATTCTGAAACGGTGCAAATTGAACCGTTGTAAACCGAGGGCCACCTGTACTTATATTATTTATGCTACATACTGTTAAAGTGTATATACTGTTTAAGGGCCCTAGCAACCTTTATAGTCTTTTGTATGCGAGCACTTGGGCACCAGAAGAGGGTTGTAGCACATTAGATACAGGGCTGTAATACAAGCTATAGTTTAGTTAATATGTAACCCATACTGACTCCAACCCAGGGCCGCCACTAGAAATTTTGGGGCCCCTGACTTAACCATTGATCAGGGCCCCCCCCCCGCTCCTTTGACATGTGCAATTTTTGACCAAGTGACTAAAACGTATATATACACTTTATTCTTAAGTGTCTATTTAAACTTGGAAATGTTGTAAAGGTAGTAACATACACAAACACACACACACACACAGACACACTCATACACTGAAACACAATCACACATAAGGATTCACATATAGACACTCTAGCAGACACGCAAAGAAACACACTCAGACACAGACACCCAAACAGACACTCAGCACTTGTTTACATTGACCTGATGACAAGTAATGAGGTAAACTACAGTTTTGTAAAAAAAAGGAGATTTAGAAAAAAAAATATGGAGTTCTGATTATCTTTTTGTAAAGGAAGATGACAACTAAATGTTGTTGTCATCAGAAAACACACAAAGACATACACACACAGAGAGACAACCACATAAAACACAGAAAGAGATACATACACACACCCTCAATGAGACATCCACAGAAAACACACAAAGACATACACACACCCTCACAGAGACACCCATAGAAAACACACACCCTCACAGAGACATCCACAGAAAACACAGACATACATACATACACACACACACCCTCACAGAGACATCCACAGAAAACACATACATACATACATACACACACACACCCTCACAGAGACATCCACAGAAAACACAGACATACACACCCACCCTCACAGAGGCATCCAGAGAAAATACACAAAGACAAACATACACACACCCTCACAGAGACACCCATAGAAAAAGCTCAAATACATATGCACACACCCTCACAGACATCCACAGAAAATGCACAAAGACATACACACCACCCTCACAGAGAGACCCACAGAAAAAAAATACATACACACTCATAGAGGCCCAAACCAAAGCACAAAGACGTAAACACAGACACCCACAGAAACACTCACATGAGGAAACATTTATGTGCCTTGCATCCCCTAAATCAACAGTGTGTGACATACATGATAAAAAAATCAGAAATTAAGAGATCACTTTTTAAAGAATCATATTTGTAAATGTACAAACAAAAATAATTCTGTGAATTCAAAATTGTACATTAATGATCTGGGTAGATGACTAGATGAAGAAAAGTACTTTTAAAAGGTTGACATATGTTTGTTTGTTTTTTGTCCTCATTTTCCCCAACTAAGAGCACCACTTCAAATATAGGTTATATCTATATATAGATCTGGTTAAATGCAGGATTTAGGCTTGTTGGTATGTATTTCAAAATTAAGTCAGCTGTAGTGTAAACTGAACAGTTTTAAGTTAACCTGTCTCATTTCAAACACTGAACAATCTTAGTCTGAGAATATAACATTTTATGCAGATGTAAAAATCTTAGATAAAATGCCTCCTTGCATCTGGAAAGTCCTTGCATAAAGGGGCAGTAAACTGAAATGTAATATATATATATATATATATATATATATATATATATATATATATATATATATATATATATATATATATATATATGGTTTTAAATATATAATTTCTACAGCATTGTCAAATAATCATAAATACACTGCTGCTAAAAAAATGTGTTTTTATGGACCCCTGGCCCCACCATACAACTACTACCACACTGAAGTTACAATCCAAAAATGCACAGAGAAATAAAAAACATTTGCTAAGTAAGTCCTACCTCCTCTGCAAATGAAAGTGATCTGCCGTCTGACTCAGGCACACACTGTACAAACAAAGTGCCAAGTCTGTCTCACACTGTGCATATATCCTCTCAAATGCTAATACTTTACTCCTTGTAATAACATTTCCCATGCTCAATTAACTCTGCTGTAGTACCCACTGGTGGCTGCCAAAAATTTTTTTTTTTTTTTAGTTCTTGCCTCATTGGGCCCCTGACAGGAGTCACCCCTGTCACCCCCTGATGGCGGCCCTGCTCCCACCTATCTCTATATTAGATATGACTGTGTGCCGAGAAAGCAAAAATATCCAAACTCCTCAGTTCTACTATATTTACTAGTTTTTATCCCTCTCACTTCACAGAGGGTACTTGGCAGATTCAGGGAACTACACTGCATTAGCATGCCTTAGATAACTATAGACTATATAGACATCTGCTTCACTGGTTTCTCTTAAAAAGTAGCTCCAAACATTCTTTATTGGGAGTATAACCATCAATTATATGGCAGGAGTACTTCATATATTCTACAGTGGTGATGCAGCTAAGATTTATTTATGTCTTTTTTTGGTTGACCCCACAATATAGGATGTACCTCTCCTTAAGACACCCGAACCACATATGAGTCACATGCTTAATACATTATTGCTAGCTCTGTACCCCCCCCCCTTAGAGTTTACTTGTTAAACCAAGGAAAATATAGTCCATGTACATTTCCCCAAATTTTTCTATAAATATGTTTAACCATAGAAGTCATTGATAGACCCTCCCTTGATCTAAAATGAGGTACTAATCCCATAGGTTCTTTCGTACAAGTTTTGGGCACATACATAAACAACATATGTAAACTAATGAAGGTTAACTATACGCTATATGGTACTTGAGCACACCCACTATTGTACTAGTTTTTGTGACCTTACTAGATATACTATGAAAATATTTATATAGACTATCAACAGTGTATTTTAGCTTCTCAAACATTGCATGGTTGCCATTATTCTGTACATGGTCTATGCATATGAAAGAAAATGTTTTGTTATATGTACATAATTACCTCAATAAAAAAATATTTAGCAAAAAAAAATATGCACAAACCAGCTACTTCATATACACAAATAAACCTGAAAATGCAATTTCTCCTACATTTTATACTCTGCAGCAACAAATAAAATGGAGTAGAATAGAAAATACATTAAAGGGCCATAATACCCAAATGTTTAAACACTTGAAAGTGATGCAGCATAGCTGTAAAAAGCTGACTAGAAAATATCTCCTGAACATCTCTATGTAAAAAAGAAAGATATTTTACCTCAAAAGTTCCTCAGTAGCCACCTCCCATTGTAAAGGATTTCTAAGCAGCATTTTATTGTGTCTGTCCTGGGACATCTGAAGGGATGAGCATCGTGCACTCTCATCTTATTTCACCAATCAGGTAAAGGAAGTTTACAATGAAATCTCATGAGAGTCAAGTCAAATCTCATGAGATCACAGTAAAAGTTCATGACCTCAGCACTGCTGATGCTGATTGGCTGCTGTTCATTTCTTCATTTTTTTTAATTTTTTTTACCTGCAGCTGGGAGCAGTTGAGTATAACTTTTTACACAGAACTTACTCTGCTGAGCTGAGGAGATTGTGAGGTAAAATATCTTCCATTTTTACATAGAGATGCTCAGGTGATATTTTCCTGTCAGCTTTTTACAGTTATACTTCATCAGTTTCAAGTGATTTAGCATATGAGTATTATGTCACTTTAAGGGAAAAACTATTTTACAGTATACTGTCCCTTTAAGCTCTCTTGTCCTTCCTGGCACGCTTGGTGATGTCATTCACAATTAAAGGATTAAAGAGGCAGCAGAAATTCTATGAGAGTGACCTTAAATATAAATATATGCCTTAAAGGAACACTATTAAATATGTTTCCCCTTAATGTGTTTCTAATTACATGATTATACCAGATAAAGAGTATTAAATGTGTGGGAAATTATCCCTTTACGTTTGTGTTTCATTTTGAAATAGTTGATTTTGCTTATTGAAACCACCACCCATTATTGGCTGAACCTATAGGAAGACCAGACCTCATTATCTCATTTCTCTGAGTACATAAACCTGGCCAATACTGAAGTACTGACATTTTAAGTATGGGTGATGGTTGCAATGAGTAAAGTCAGCTTTTCCATTTGGAAGAATCAAATTAACAATTTCTAATGTAGTTGATATGGCTGGTATAACAAATTATTGGTTACATGTTAAGTAAAAAGAAAATACAGTACATTTTACTTTTAAATAATTCAGATAAAGCAATCAATTTAAAAATGTACTTCCATTATTAAAACAGGCACTTCCTGTTTATATTCACCTGTTTCTGAGCCTCTAACTCCTACTGATCATGTGCAAAAGTGCACAGTAAATATATACAGTATATGCATTTTGTGATTGGCTGATGCTATTGCATTGTATTTTTATAGCGTTTTTGTCAATTATTCAATTCTACTGTATTAAGTGCTCCTGTGAGCATATTCCAGGCTTCTCAGAACGGTAGCAATTAATTAGAGATGAAAAGGAGAAGTTGAAGGGAGGGGAAATCATTAAGAAAGTTGATAAGGAGCAGCACAATAGAATGAACTAGGGTAGCATAAACCTAGCTATGCCTCTGTTAGATTTGTAGTGTTCCCATGTCTCTATATCCTGTTTAAAAAGGCTTTTCTGTTTGATACAACTAAATAGTATAATCAAATACATTTCCCAATGATAGATGCCTCAGCCGTACGTGCAGAAATATTAGTCGGTTCTGTGAGACTCTGGCCTACATGTATTTAGTTTTAGGGACATTATGCTTCATAACCCTGTCCACCTGCTCTGAGCAGGCGGACAGGAATCGCCGGAATTCAACCCGATTGAGTACGATCGGGTTGATTGACACCCCCTGCTGGCAGCCCATTGGCCGCGAGTCTGCAGGGGGCGGCATTGCACCAGCAGCTCTTGTGAGCTTTCATTCAGCAATGTCTGTCGGACCTGATCCGTACTGTCGGATCAGGTCCGACAGACATTTAATAAATATGCCTCCAAGTTTGTTTGTCGGAAGCTGTCATGCGCAGTAGAGACAGCACGAGGACAAACACACCTGGCCTTAGAGTCTGTCTACCTGATCTGCTCCTGTTTGCAGCACAGTGCGGGCGGAAGTCGGTGTGGCCGTGCATGAGCGGGGGGGTGACCGGGCGTGGTGGGGGCGTGCATGGACTTGGCCGGGCATGGGGTCGTGCACGCGTGAGAGAGGGCAGAGAGATAGAAAGAGAGCAGGAGAGAGCAAAAGAGATGGGAAAGAGCTAAAGAGAGGGTAAGAGAGAGCAAAAGAGAGGGGAAAGAGCAAGATAGTGGGAGAAATCAAAATAGAGGGGAAAGAGCAAAAGAGAGGGGAAAGAGCAAAATAGAGGGAAAAGAGAGAAAAAGAGAGGGGGGAGAGAGAGAGCAAAAGAGAGGGGGAGATAGAAAATAAGAGGGGGAAAGAGAGAGAGCAAAAGAGAGGGGAAAAGAGAGAGCAAAAGAAAGGGGGAGAGAGGAAGAGGGAGAGGGGGAGAGAGGGGGGAGAGACAGAGCAAAAGAGAGGGCGGAGAGAGAGCAAAAGAGAGGGGGAGAGAGCGAGCAAAAGAGAGGGATGGAGAGAAAGCAAAAGAGAGGGATGGAGAGAAAGCAAAAGAGGGGAGGAGAGAGCAATAGAGAGGGGGAGAGAGAGCAAAAGAGAGGAGGGAGAGAGAGAACAAAAGAGAGGGGAGAGAGGGAGAGCAAAAGAGAGGGGAGAGAGACAGAGAAAAAGAGAGGGGGGAGAGAGAGCAAAAGAGAGGGGTGAGAGAGAGCAGTAGAGAGGGGGAGAGAGAGAGCAAAAGAGAGGGGAGAGAGACAGAGCAAAAGAGAGGGGGGAAGAGAGTGAGCAAAAGAGAGGGGGAGAGAGAGAGCAAAAGAGAGGGATGGAAAGAAAGAGCAAAAAAGAGGGATGGAGAGAGAGAGAGAAAAAGAGAGGGGAGAAAGACAGAGCAAAAGAGAGGGGGGAGAGAGAGCACAAAAGAGAGGGGGAAGAGAGAGCGCAAAGAGAGGGGGAGAGAGCGCAAAAGAGAGGGGGAGAAAGAGAGCAAAAAAGAGAGGGGGGAGAGAGAGCGCAAAAGAGAGGGGGAGAGAGAGCACAAAAGAGAGGGGGAGAGAGAGAGTGCAAAAGAGAGGGGGAGAGAGAAAGAGCAAAAGAGAGGGGGGAGAGAGAGAGTGCAAAAGAGAGGGGAGAGAGTGTGCAAAAGAGAGGGGGAGAGAGAGAGAGCGCAAAAGAGAGGGGGAGAGAGAGAGCGCAAAATAGAGGGGGAGTGAGACAGTGAAAAAGAGAGGGGGAGAGAGTGCAAAAGAGAGGGGGGAGAGAAACAGCGCAAAAGAGAGGGGGGAGAGAGAGGGGGGAGAGAGAGCACAAAAGAGAGGGGGGAGAGAAAGTGCAAAAGAGAAGGGGAGAGAGAGAGCGCAAAAGAGAGGGGGAAAGAGAGCAAAAGAGAGAGGGGGAGAGAGAGAGCGCAAAAGAGAGGGGAGAGCGCGCAATAGAGAGGGGGAGAGAGAGCAAAATAGTGGGGGAGAGAAAGGGCGAGAGAGAGCGCAATAGAGAGGGGGAGAGAGCAAAAGAGAGGGGGGAAAGAGATAGCAAAAGAGAGGGGGGAGATAGAGAGCAAAAGAGAGGGGGGAGAGAGAGAGCAAAAGAGAGGGGGGAGAGAGAGAGCCAAAGAGAGGGGGTAGAGAGAGCAAAAGAGAGGTGGAGCAAGAGAGAGCGCAAAAGAGAGGGGGAGAGAGCACAAAAGAGAGGGGGAGAGAGAGCAAAAGAGAGGGGGAGAGAGAGAGCAAAAGAGAGGGGGAGGGAGAGAGAGTAAGGGGTGGCATCGCTGTACGGCAAAAAGTGGCCCGTGTGAATGGGCTTTAGGACTAGTACACATATAAACACATAAATACACATAAACACTTAAATACACATATAAACACATAAACACTTAAATACACATATAAACACATGAATACACATAAACATTTAAATACACATAAACACTTAAATACACATAAACACTTAAATACATATATAAACACTTAAATACACAAAAAAAACTTAAATGCACCACCAGCAAAAAGATTATGGGGCAAAATTATCAAGCGGCGTGGGGACATAATAAGCTGCAGCGAATCATGTCTGCCCGACATCACTAAATGCCGACAGCATACACGGTCAGCATTTAACATTGCACAAGCATTTCTGGTGAAATGGGGTGTCAGTCATCCCAATCGTATCTGATCGGGATGATTGGAGTCTGCCACCTCAAAGGTGGTTGACGAGTTAAGAAGCAGCGGTCTTACAACCGCTGCTTCTTAACTTAAGTTTCCGGGGAGCCGGAAACTTCAGGGGTAGATTGCAGCTTGGTAAATCTACCCCTATGACTCACTGAAGGGTCAGATAATTGTTAGCATTTTTTAGCAATAAAGTATTTTTTAATTAAGGTATGCACATTGTTTTTCTTTAGACATAATGCTATTGCACACTTAATAAACTACTATATAGTGTAAATATAACTTTTATATGCACTGAGAAACACAAATATGAGTGTGATTATTACTCTATTCACTTTATTGTGGTGGTCTGGAACCAAACCCGCTATATCTCTGAGGTATGCCTGTATATGAAGGAAATGCCTGTATCATAATAGGACTCACCAAAAAAAAAAAGGAATTTAAAAATCGTATGAAAAAATAAATGAAGTATTGAAATAAAAAAACACAGAAAAAAATAGTATTGTTTAAAATGGTATTAAAAATTGTAACAAGCTCCATTACTTTTTATGGGAGATATCTAACAATTTGCAGGGACAGCCCCCTTTTTTTTATAGAAGTCTCTGAGTGCAGCCTCTGCAAGGGTTGGCCTGGATAGCAACATCTGACTCAGGAAAGTTTTTAGAATCAGAGCAGCCCTCCGCCTGATGGGTTGACAAAGGTCAACTGCCCCTGCTTTTGTTGGTGGAGAGAGGGATAAACTTCTTTAAAGAAAACTGGTTTATACAGAACAAGGAACAAGTAAACACACCGAAATAGTTTAGATGACAAAAAAGAAAAACGTTAAAGGCAAATGCCCCTTTAAAACTAGTTTTGTGGTCAAGGATGATCTTATGAATACACCTCTTAAGATTAACGTACATGTTTGATGTAACATATAATGCAGGAATCTAAAAACTCCTGCAGAGTTGCCAGAATACTCACAAAACAGCTTTTTGATAGATTTTACTGTAACTGAATGGCAGAAATTGTGCATTTTGAGCCCTTTGTAGTTATTTGCGCCCACATCAATCCCTAGTTTAAAGACTGGGTGTTGGCTGTATGCCCAGAGGAAATAAAGGATTATTATATACATATATAATTCAACAATTTACAGAAATAGACTCCTTTATTTACTGAATTTATTCCAAACTTTGTTTATGGGACAGCTCAATTTTAATCTATCTACTTGGGTAGCATGCTAGCGATCTGGGGTGTAAAAATCATGCAAGCTTACCTCAAACTATTGAAGGTTTAATAAATATATACAGCGACAGTGAGAGAAAACAAAGGTTGATTTTGTTGTGTGTGTCCTGTCTGTCAACCCTTGCTAACTATATGACCTCATGTAGCTAACTGCAAATTGGTAAGAGGTTATAAAGAATTTGGTGTAGTTTTGTAACTAATTCCAGCATATAGTCTAGAGACATAGGGGCCCATTTATCAAGCTCCGTATGGAGCTTGAAGGGCCGTGTTTCTGGCAAGCCTTCAGACTCGCCAGAAACACCAGTTACGAATCGGCGGTCTAAAGACTGCTGCTCCATAACCTGTCCGCCTGCTCTGAGGAGGCAAACAGAGATCGCATGAAATAAACCCAATCCAATATGATCGGCTTGATTGACACCCCCTGGATTGGCCACAAATCTGCAGGGGGCGGCGTTGCACCAGCAGTTCACAAGAACTGCTGGTGCAATGCTGAATGCGGAGAGCGTATTGCTCTCCGCATTCAGCGATGTCTGTCGGACATGATATGCTGATCGGATCATGTCGGACAGACATTTCATAAATAGGCCTCATAGCCTAGTTGCTCCTGGGCTGGGATTGGATGGCTTGGGGTACAGTTTAACTGTCATTAGTGTTGGTGATCTAGGTTGGAGTTTGGAAATATTGGCAGGGTTTGGAAGATTCCAGATAAAAAACATAAAAAGTGGACGAAGGCACAGTAGCGTTCACATTCAAAACCAACGAATATGGAAGTATGTCTGTGGTGGAGACACTATTTTAAATAAAGTTGTCTCTCTCTCTTCACATTTTACCTATTTTTCTCTCTACAACTATACTCAATGTTCAGATCCTAATATCTTATTCCTCCTCTTCATCTCTCTTGTTTCTCCCACCTATTGTAAGGACTATTCTGTTATTATGTATATCTCTACATACTGTCTCTTTAATTCATGCCTCCTCTCCCTATTTAAGGCTCCTCCTACTGGCTACCAGTGTTGGCAAATTGAGTTATGAGTAGTAACCAAGCTACTCTGTACTGAACCTTGCAAGCTCTGCAATTGTTTTTTATATTGTGGCCGAGTACCTTAACCTCTGTTCCCAGCTCCTCGATCACTTTCCAGTCCAGAGACGCACTCAGCTGTTGCTGTGCATCCGAATCCTGCTGCTCTGTTAGAATCTGAGAGCATCTGCTGACGTCATCAGCTATGGACAATCTGTGCTCACTGTGCTCTCTGTACAGTTCACCGGTAGCATCGGACACAGCGTGAGCCATACCACCCGCTCCTAAGGCCTGCTCCTATTACCTAAGGTAAATGGTACTTGTTGCCATATATTTGTTTTAAGTATAAGAGTCCTTAATTTCTTCTACTTAACGTGCATTGGCATATATCAAGTCACATTGATAACTGAGGAAATCTTAGCCGGGTTCTCATTGTGACACAAACTCAATTATTGTTAAACTTTGCTTATTATACATTATTCTGTTGTATTCCTGAATGTACCATTGCCTGGTTACCATAGCTAGTACACAGTTTAAGCTAATTTATTACATAATTTGCCAGCCAAAGTAAGGAATTTAAAGTTATACACACATTTCCTTTACAATTGTAACTTGAAATGCCAGTGTACTACAGTCAGGCAGTCATGGATCAAGATACCATTTCCAACCAGATTCAAGCTCTATCTGACAGAATGGATCTCATGAGTAACTCCTTTCATGAGCTACAAGTCGAAAATCAGGCACTAAAAGCCTGTCTCAGGGAAGTACTCTCTGTAAAACATAGCCAAACTGAGTTACATCCAAAACCCCTAGTTTCACCTCCTGAAAAATTTACTGGGACTCGCTCTCAATTCAGGGAATTCAAGAACTCCTGTATGTTGTTATTCGAACTCAAGCCAAGAACTTATCCCTAAGAGAGGGTTAGAGTATTGACTGTGATCTCATATCTCAGGGGTGAACCTAGAGCCTGGGCGGATTCATATTATGAGAGACAAGATTCTATTTTAGGGTCATTAGATGTTTTTTTTTGCTGAAATTTCCATCCTCTATGATGATCCATTCAAACAGATTTCTGCTGAAAATAATTTAAGATCCCTAAGACAATCAAAAAATCCTGTTGAGGTTTATATAACCCAATTCAAGATCTCCGCCACTGATTCCTTATGGAACGAAGTTTCTCTCAAGAACCAGTTCTGCCTAGGCCTCTCTGAGGAGATCAAGGACGAGCTTTCTCGTATAGGAATTCCAGAAACTCTTAAAGAACTATTCTCTCTAGCCATTAGCATTGATAGACGCCTCAGGGAGAGGCGGTCTGAGAAGGCAAGCTCCTCAAAGTATAGCCCATCACCATTTTACGCTATAAAGCATTATCCTCAACCTATGGAGATAAGTTTCGTCAAAGGGCCGTTACCACCTCAGGAGAAGTTGAGGAGAAAATCTCAGAATTTATGTATGTATTGTGCAGCATCAAACCATTGAGGTAAAGGCCTGTCCTGTTTTAACTAAACAGAAGTCAAGTAAGTTATCAAATTACCAATTAAGTCCAGCATGTAAATCTGTACCATCCACATTTATAACCACAACCATTGTTTTACAGTGGGACAACAGCAGGATCACGACTGAAGCCATTGTCGACATAGGATCTTGTGGGAATTTTATTGATGTGGATTTCGTTAAGAAAAATAAAATTCTATTGTTGTGTAAGCATAATCCTGTCTCTGTCAAAGTCATTGATGGTAGATCTCTGTCCACAGGTCCTGTTACACATCAGACTTTACCACTTCATCTTTCAATAGACACATACACTTCTGGGGAGTTATCTTTAGATGTAATACATTCCCCTATGTTTAGTGTCATTCTATGTATCCATTGGTTACGCCTACATAAACCATTGATTAATTGGTCTAACCTTAGTCTCACTTTTCCTTCCATCACACACCTTGACACAACTCATAGTATTACCCCCTTATTGCATTTAGCAGATAGTGATATACCAAAACACTATTCAGATTTTGCAGACGTATTCAATAAAAAAGATTCAGAAACCCTGCCACCTCACAGGGCATACGATTGCCCGATTGATCTGCTCCCTGGGGTATTCATTCTTTCGGGCATATATACCTGTTATCTAAGCCTGAGCTTGAGCATCTCAAAAGTTACATTGATGAAAATCTCAGGAAAGAGTTTATAAGACCTAGCACCTCTCCTGCTGGTGCAGGCATGTTTTTTGTTACAAACAAAGATGGCTCTTTAAGGCCAATTATTGATTACAGGGAGCTAAACAGACGCACCAAAAAGAATAGGTACCCGCTCCCACTTATACCAGAACTGATAGAGAGATTGAGAGGTGCCTCGGTCTTCACGAAATTGGATCTCTGAGGTGCTTATAATCTCATTAGAATGAGAGCTGGGGATGAATGGCTTACAGCATTCAGGACTAGATATGGCCTGTTTGAGTATACTGTAATGCCATTCGGATTATGCAATGCTCCAGCGACATTTCTGTGTTTAATCAATGACATTTTCAGAGACATACTGAATGTATACGTGGTTGTATATCTGGATGATACCCTGATTTACTCACAAGATCCCAACCAACACAGAATACATGTTAAAAATGTATTATCTAGGTTAAGGGAACATCGGCTTTATGCCAAACTTGAAAAATGTATATTTGACACAGATGACATCGTTTTCCTAGGGTATCATAACACACCACTAGGTATTAGCATGCAGGATGATAAGGTTCAGGCAATAAAGGCTTGGCCTATTCCCTCCTCCAAAAAGGAGGTCCAGCGGTTTCTGGGCTTCTCCAATTTTTATAGAAAGTTCTTCCAGGCTTTGCTAAAATAACCAAACCTTTATCAGATCTCACTAAACTGAACTCAGTATTTACATGGACAAGTCAAACACAGTCAGTATTTGATCTTCTCAAACAAAAATTCTTAACAGCACCAATCTTACAATTCCCGGATTAGATAAACAGTTCATTCTCGAGGTTGACGCTTCAGAGTATGCTATTGGGGCCGTTCTATTGCAGAGGAAGTCCTTTAAGGAACCCCTACACCCTGTGGCTATTTATTCAAGACTCATGCTTAATGCGGAACTCAATTACCCTGTTGGGGAAAAGGAGCTCTTAGCTATTAAGTGCTCCTTTGATCATTGGCGTCACTTACTGGAGGGGGCTTATCATTCTATAGTCATCTATACTGACCATAAAAACCTGCAATACTTGCAGTCCAATAGGACACTCTTTTCTAGACAGTTATGTTGGAGCTTCTATTTTTCTAGATTCCGTTTCATCATTACCTACCGACCGGGAGCAAAAAACGGTAAAGCTGACGCTTTATCCAGAAAGGACCACAGAATTTTGACTCTCCAGACTCCCTCTACAGTGATACCGAAGCACTGCATAGTAGGTATTCTGACGGACTTAATCCCATATTTCCGAGGCACAACTCACTGACAATTCAAAACCGTTGGATATTCTTCAACTGGACTCAAAAGGTCTATATTGGTACGAGGGGATGTTATATGTGCCGCCTTCAATTAGATCTTCTATACTTAATCTAGTGCACGACTCATCACTAGCAGGACATATGGGACTTGCAAAATCCCTTGACCTCCTAAAACGTTCCTACTGGTGGCCTTCTATGGTTAAAGATCTAAAAGTATATCTATCTCAATGTATCATTGTGCACAACAACCAAGATAGCCTGATGAAACCGTGCTGGGACACGGAGAAACGAGTTGCTTGTTTTTATGCTTTTAAGCTTTATATTAAACCTTTGATGTTTTGATACATTGCTGCTGCACTCCTGTTTTTTTGGACCGTATTATTACTGAGGCATCTTGGTTGTTGTGCATGACATCTACTGCACTTTTGAATAATCTACCGCTGCCAACCAGTAAAGACTGCTGCTGAACAGTAAAGAAGATTTTGGGAACCCCACTACCTTTTGGTATCCTTGCTGCCGGGACAACAAATATTACCTGATCCAGGTGCCTGGGGAGTCTGCCGAGCGACTCTTTGGATTCGGCCTGCTTGTATTGCACATCAGTGCTTACATTTACGTGAGTAGGATACCTGTATATGTGTATCTCCTACCTTTTTTATCCTCATTTATCTGCACTATGTGGCGCCCTCTGTCTCTCTTTTTAGATTTTCCTTTTGTGTCAGGGCACGACACACCAGAGGAGCTGCCTGGAAATTATTGAATGGACACTGCCACATATCCGTATTCTGTATGCTGATCAACTTTTGCTGTTTTATCCTGAATCTATATATTTTGGACCACTAAGACTTTTATTTTTATTCATTTTTATTCTTATTTTGGGACTCACATTTGTTTATACTAATTGGCAATATTTTTATCATTGGTTTATCAAGTATATTGATTATATGTATATCTAATTATTTTTAACACTATATTTACATTTAATTATTTTACTTCATTACACCTTATACTTATATATTGCTCCACTAGATATTTTTAGTTATATTTCATTTCAATATTATTTTTTGGGGTCTATTTGGATATCCCTTTAGGATATTTTATCACATCAAATATTGGTACTATATGAACATTTTATATTTGATTTGGTATATTTTTATTTAATTCCACTTATTTCTCCTCTCCTGGCGCCTCTTATTTGATATCTGCCTGCACTTGGGTAGCTGGCAGTATATCTGTTTGATCATATATAATAGAAAATGCACAGTGTTACTACTTTTTTGGCAATATCTCTAATGCAGAGGCATATAAATATAGTTGGCACTCATGGTACTTTAAAAATACTGGACCTTTAAATGTTCAGGATTTTTGCACAGATTTTACTGGACACCCTTCTAAAATACTGGACTGTCCAGTTGAATACTGGACACCTGGCTATCCTAAATCAAGCAGATAATATTAGTAAGAGTTTGTACCTTTGTATAGAGATCTATTCAGTGCAGAGGCTTACAGAGCACAGAAGAACATCCCCACATCGTGCAACTGGTGATTACAATGCAGAGCTCTTTAAAACCTATACAAGCCTTATGGAGCTATGCTAAGTACAGTAGTACCGTGCAGGGCCTCATTGCTGTTATGCCACCAGGGAAATGTTCAGGAGCACAATGAATTACTGAACCTCAGATTAAACAGATTCCAGCCCAGGGTTTATTTTAAAAACAATTGCAACAAGAATCTTTTCATCATTATGCTTAATGTGAGTCATTTGCTGAACTAACAAGCTGCTGATTGCTTAGTAACTCTTTCAATGCCAGGAAATGGAGACTCAGGCAATTACTGCTGCTTCCCTATGAACTAAGGCAATGCATTTATGTCATCAAAAAGCATTTGTGTAAGGGCTTCTGTCCAGTCAGGTGACAATGACTTTATCAAGTCAATGGGCTAGATTAATTCATGCTGGTGTGGTTGGGGACGAGCTTCTCAGTGAAGGGGATATTATGTTCTATATCCTTTGAGCGTTGCTTCTTCTGTATTTTCCAAATATTTGTTAGTAGCCATTTGTGTCTTTAACATCTGTATGAGCTGCTCAATATATGATATCTTGCGTATGAAATAGAAACTTTTTGCAAAGCTATAAAAGTATAATTCCAAATGCAACAAATTTGGCAAATGTTTGTAATTATTTTAAAATACATTTTTTAATATTTTTTCTTTTAAAAAATGTTTTCAAGTTTAGTTTTTTTTGCTTAAAGGGACACAACTTGCTCAGTTGCGGCATTCACTTCAATGTAGCACACTCCCCACACTGGATAAAGCAATTATAAATAAGTCTTCATTTTAATAAAGTGAGGGTATCAGTGTAGTACAGCACATGCTGCAGTTATCAGTAAATATTTTTAATGTTTCTTTTCCCTTTAAAGGGACATGAATCCTAAAAAAATATTTAATGATTTAGATAGAGCATGCACTTTTAAACAACTTTCTAATTCACTTCTATTACTGCTGCACTTTTTAAAGACAAAAGATGATAATTATAAGAGTCTGAGGGGCCTATTTATCAAATGTCTTGCGGACCTGATCCAACAGTGAGGATCAGGTCCGCAAGACATTGCTGAATGCGGAGAGCAATACGCTCCCCGTATTCAGCATTGCACCAGCAGCTCACACGAGCTGCTGGTGCAACGTCGCCCCCTGCAGACTTGCAGCCAATGGGCCGCCAGCAGGGGGTGTCAATCAACCCGATCAAATTCCGGCGATTCCTGTCCGCCTGCTCAGAGCAGGCGGACAGGGTTATGGAGCATTCGGAGCTTGATAGATAGGCCGCAAAGGCCTCTAGTTATTAAGGTCTGTCGGACCTGATCCGACAGTACGGATCAGGTCGGACAGACCTCGCTGAATACGGCGAGAAATACGCTCGTCGTATTCAGCATTGCACCAGCAGCTAACAAGAGCTGCTGGTGCAATGCCGCACCCCGCAGACTTGCGGCCGCCAGCAGGGGGGTGTCAATCAACCCGATCGTACTCGATCGGGTTGATTTCCGGCGATGTCTGTCCGCCTGCTCAGAGCAGGCGGACAGGTTATGGAGCAGCGGTCTTTGTGACCGCTGCTTCATAACTGCTGTTTCTGGCAAGTCTGAAGACTCGCCAGAAACAGGGGCCGTCAAGCTCCATCCGGAGCTTGATAACTAGAGGCCAGTGTGTCTAAAATCAGAAATGGACAAGTATTACATCGATTGTACATTTTCTTTTTTTACCAAAATAAGATTTCGGAAGACCAATTGCAGATACTGTTGGGAAGTGGAATTAAGGATCAAGGTAGATAAACAGATACTTAGAAACTTTGATGTTTATTATGCTATATAATGTGTATCATATTGTGCTGAGACCCCACTCCAGTTGATGTGCAGATTTCTTTATTATAAACATAATTTAGGGTTACCTAATATCATTAAACTGTATTAGTGGCACATTTGATGTAAAATATGATAGCAAGTGACCTTTAATCTTAATACAGTGTATTGTTTTATTTATGGGTGAATGGGAGAATGGAAATATCAGTATCATTATACAGCTCTGTCAGTGTAGCCATAAATAGCCATGCATATCTTCCTGAGAGCCTATTGTTTTTTATGTACAATGACAGATGTGTTACAGTGTAATGCTGCTTGCAGATGCCTAATGAGGTCACACATTTTCTTGTGAGTTGTCCGTTTATGATAATGTGAAATTGCAGTTATGTGCAGGTTAGTGAAAGTTTCATTTTAAGGTTTTTGCATCATTCTTGAAACAAGTTTGTCAGCATTTAGAAGCAGCTAGCCTATCAGTGCTGGCTTGTCTTGTTACTGCCTTTTACTGAGTATAAGTGTTCCTGTTCTATTGTGGTATTCCTGTGTTAAGTTTACACAAACATTCCCCCCCCCCTTAATGTGTTCCCAATGATCCAGTTTACCTGCTGGAGTGTATTAAATTGTTTACAAGTATTTCCTTTACCCTTATATTGGCATTTTAAATAGTTGATTTAGTCTGTGGTATCCCCACCTATTCTGAAAGTTTCTGGCCTTAGGTCCAAGCGATAGATAAGCTGTGTAAACACAACCAGCAGAAGAAATTACACTCCTAGTGTGGGTATAGAAGAGATAAGGTAATAAAATGTTATTTTTCCATTGTTCTCTCCAAGTATTGGTCTTTGGTTTACGGACAGATATCAGCTAAAGAAGCATGTATATGTACAAAATGTGATAAAGTAATGAGAACTGATTATACCTACAAGCTCAACCCATTTGATTAGTTTGTGGGTTCAAAATACAAAATCAGCTAATTCATATACACAACTAAACCTTAAAAAGCAAATCTCATACATGTTATACTCTGCAGCTGATAAAAAAAAAAAAGTAATTGTAAACACATTAAGGCCTTAAGGACCAGCGACGTACCCTGTATGTCACTGGCCTTTTTTTGGGACTTGATTGTTTTATAGCGCGGTCTTGTCACCAGCGTTGAGACTGCTCTATTCCACAAAGCCTGCTGGAGGGAGGGCATTGATAGCGTGTTCTTGCTAGACTTGTGCTATTATGTCCTGAAAAAACCCTAAACGACCAGTGACATACAGGGTACATTGTGGTCATTAAGGGGTTTTAAGATGAAAACAATGCACTAATGTAATGATGGGTCGTGAAAGAACA
The DNA here is from genome assembly GCF_027579735.1 of Bombina bombina. NCBI lineage: Eukaryota > Metazoa > Chordata > Amphibia > Anura > Bombinatoridae > Bombina > Bombina bombina. The sequence continues at coordinate 66,911,158 of NC_069507.1, forward strand.
AATAATTATATTAGCCAGAAGATCCCATGTAAGGGCAGAGTCACAAAGCTAAGAGCAAAAGTCATGTTAGGCAGGGGACAATCAGAGGTTCAGTCACAAAGCCAGAAGTTAAAGGGACAGTATACTGTAAAATTGTTTTTACCCCCTTAATGACCACAATGTACCCTGTATGTCACTGGTCGTTAAGGGTTTTTTCAGGACATAATAGCACAAGTCTAGCAAGAACACGCTATCAATGCCCTCCCTCCAGCAGGCTTTGTGGAATAGAGCAGTCTCAACGCTGGTGACAAGACCGCGCTATAAAACAATCAAGTCCCAAAATAAGGCCAGTGACATACAGGGTACGTCGCTGGTCCTTAAGGGGTTAAGAATCAGATAGAATTTGATTATTTTTAAATAAAGGTCCAGTTTCAATCTATCAGAATTTACCCCGTATTCATGTAGGATGATTTTTTAATTCTTTCCTTAAGTATTCCAATCCATTAGAAGTTTCTTTGTTTGAATTAGTTAATCTACTGATATTACAAATATGATACAATGTAGAATCTAATGTTTTATACTTAGACTGGAAAAACCTGAAAAAAACAGGAAATTATTGTGTTTATAAATGTGTCTAATTCTCTCAATGAAATGCAAAGTATTGAAGATGTTAACATAGTGTGAAATTACTAATGGGACATTGTACTATAAAATGAGTTTTTCCGTAATGTGTTCCAAAGGACTTGTGATGCCTACTGCAGAGTATAAAATGTAACAATCTACTTCATGTTTATTTTTCTATTTGAAATAACTGGTGTTGCTCATTAAAACCATCACCTATTTTTTTAATGACATGGCAATATAAATGAGCTGAACTTGCTGGAAAAGTAGACCTAGTAATCTTATTTATGTCTAAAAACAAAGCCTATTAGTTAGGTTTTAAATGCTAATTATGACTGCAGGGTTCAATGAGCACAACCAGCTATTTAAAATACAAAAATATCTCTCTCTTTCCTACCTCCACTTTTAAGGGTTAATTTGTTTTATTGTCTCCTGACTACATAGCTCTACAGAGAATACATCTATATTCATATTATCAACATAGGTGGTGGTTTCAATAGGCAATATCAGCTATATCAAATAACAAAATAAAACCAAAGGAGCTACTTGCGAACAAATGCAATTCAATTGGCAATATTGATCATTGTGAAAATGCAAAAAAGAGACAATTTTAGAGTACAATGTCCTTTTCTATAAATATAACTTTCTATTAATTAACCTTTGAAAATCACTTTGCACAATTTTACTAATGGATTAGAATACACCCGAATGCATGTTAGCTTAGAGATACTCACCCTTATTATATATAGAAAACTTGTTTTGCATACAGGAAACATATTGGCCCAGATTACAAGTGGCACGCTATTTAGCGCTTTTGCTCAAGTATATATTTCGCTAGAAGTAATCTGCGTTGCACTTGTCAGAATGTCAGGTTGCACGTTTAAAATAAAATGTTTGCAAGCGTGCGAAACCCGACATGCGCTAACCAATTTACTTCACAACATCGCAAACTCATTGACTTATTCTCCCCATAGATGCCAATGGAGAGCACAGAAGAAAAAAAAACTTTTCACTCACGTGCTTACCCGACAGATGTTATTCACATTTCGCTTTCCTATGTTATACATACAGAACAATGTAACTTTTAATGTAAGCTGCTGGTGCAACGCTGCTCCCTGCAGATTCGCGGCCAATCGGCCGCCAGCAGGGGGTGTCAATGAACCCGATCATACTTGAATTGCGGTGATGTCTGTCCGCCTACTTAGAGCAGGCGGACAGGTTATGGAGCAACAGTCTTTAGACCGCTGCTTCATAACTGGTGTTTCTGGCGAGCCTGCAAGCTCGCCAGAAACACGGGCCCCTAACTGTATACACAGTGAGACCAATGCTTAGAGAGAACAATAACAAAATAACATTTTAATATCTCTCTGTCCCATCTCTACTGGGAGTGTGATTATTTCTAAACTTTCTTGTATACATAGCTTTTCTATAAGCATTAAAGGGATCAAAATGTCAAAATTAAAATCTGCCTGGGAGCATTTCAATTTAGAATAGAAGCATATTTTGAGTCCATCAGTTTCAAGTACAAGTTATTACTGTTTTCAGCAGCATACGCACATATGCTTTGATGGCCTGAGCACCAGTTTTTAACATCAGGGAGCCGGCGGGGGTGTGCGAGACTTAATTTGTGTCATACAAGTCACTACTAATTCTCTGAGAAAATGTAGCGTTTAAATACTGGTACACGGGCCCTCACAGCAGATGTGCGTATGCCGCTGAAAAACAGTAATAAGTTTTACTAGAATCATTTTTGCAAATAGAAGTATAATTTAAAAATGCTTCTATTTAAAATTGAAATGCACCCACACACATTTAAATTTTGACCTTTCTTTCCCTTTAAGTATTGACATTTTCAGTTTAGGTGAGGCAAAATTTGCTTTTTCCAATGAAAACATAAATGTAAAGGAGGTATTTGTAAACAATTTAATACACTTCAGCATGTAGAATCGATAACGGGGAACACATAAAAGGGAAGGTGGTAAAAGTACACCGTCCCTTTAATGCAATAGACTTTGTCTCACAATCTACCACATTTATCAAAAAGGATTTTGATTTGAAGATTCAGATTAGATGTAAATCTTTTATTGGCAGAGCTACAATGGTACATTCCAGTTTAGCTTCACTGATGCAATCAATGCATCTTTAGAAAATGTAAATGAATGGTCTAAGATTTAAGACCTTCTTGATTATTACAACACTTAATTAATGTGGTATTCCACTAATATTTCCCTTATAATTTACATTGTTTTACTTACAAACTGTTTCTTTTTGCTTTATCCAATTCCAATGTTTAATTGTGACGAGCTGCAAAGCAAGTGTTTTCTTACAACATTATAGAAAGTATTAATCAAATAGTGGAATATATACTTCGGAGGATATATTGATTAATGTATGTGTTCAATCTACCTCTCTAGACCGGTTCCAGATGCCTAGATGTTTCAGGTTGACTTTAAATTAAACGTAATTTTAAACCACTAAAATGTAGCTCTGTTTAGCTGTCGTAAATGGGGATTTGTCCTGGTCTCTTTCGTCCTGTACTTCTATAGATATTAGCCTGTATTTGTTTATATGGTATATGCCAATAATGTTGTTTATAAGGTTGCCAGAAAGATAGATACCCTATCGCTATAGTTATTATATCACCCTCAATGAAAATTTATTTGCAGACAGAAAATACTTAAAGGGTCAGACTACTCCAAAATTGTTATTGTTTTAAAAGATAGATAATCCGTTTATTACCAATTTCCCAGTTTTGCAAAGCCAACACAGTTATATTAATATACTTTTTACCTCTGTGATTAACTTGTATCTAAGCCTCTGCAGATTGCCCCCTTATCTCAGTTCTTTTGACAGACTTGCATTTTATCCAATTAGTGCTGACTCATAAATAATTCCATGTGAGTGAACAAAATGTTATACATATGACACACATGAAATAGCACTGTCTAGCTGTGAACAAGTGTTAAAATGCATTGAGATAAGGGGTGGCCATCAACGGTTTAGAAATCAGTTTAGTAGCCTATCTAAGTTTAGCTTTCAACAAAGAATTCCCAGAGAACAAAGCACATTTGATGATAAAAGTAAATAAAGTTGTTTAAAGGACCAGTAAATACAGTAGATTTGCACAATTAACAAATACAGGATAAAAAGACAATGCAATATCACCTAGGGGCCTATTTATTATTGATCTTGTGAACTGCTGGTTCAGTGCCGCCCCCTGCAGATTCGCGACCAATCGGCTGCTAGCAGGGGGTGTCAATCATCGTATTTTATCGGGTTGATTTCTGGTGATGTAGGTCCACCGCCTCAGAGCCTCAGAGCAGGCGGAGAGGTTATGGAGCAGTGGTCTTTAGACCGCTGCTTCATAACTTCTGTTGGACTCGCCGGAAACACGAACGGAAACACAGACGGAGCTTGATAAATATGCCCCTTAGTCTGAACTTCAAATGAGTAGTAGATTTTTTTCTGACAAATTTCAAAGTTATGTCTATTTCCATTCCCACTACATCATGTGACAGCCATCAGCCAATCACAAATGTATATACTAATATTTAGCACTCGTATTACAAGTTTCAAGTAAACACGATCGCTTGTGCGCAATTGAAGCTAATGCAACTCGGGTTCGTGCAACCTTAGAGCTCTGGTTAACTGTTAAGCAAAACAACAAAGTGTCACAATACACATAAAAAATACATTTAAGTACAGTTACAATAAAACTATCTAATAAAATTATTTTAAAAAAATTATTGCAGAAAAGGTTATTAAGACTCAAACATATGAGGGCTTTAACATTGAGAAACATGCATATCTAACAGTTGCATAGTCTAATGTTAAATAATAATTATTTATTTTCATCTGTGTTTATTTCTGCTCCTGTTGCTTTCAGGGCACAGAGGTGGGCATGCTATAAATTCCCTGTGTGGGAATACCTCTGTCATCTGAGGAAGGCGCCCTATGTCCCGTCCCTTTTCCTCCCCGGTCTCCACATTCTGGCTGCCATCTTGTTTACTAGATTTCCCACCTAATAGCTGACAGACAAACAAAAGACTTTTGCAGCGTCCTTGCCATGAACAATGCAAGAAAGGGACTGTCACTGCTCTGGCTGGAATGAGCAGTTTCCTGACACCAAGGACAGCCTGGGAATATGATTACAGCAGCATCTGCAAAGACACTAACTCACAAACTGGTGGTCTTGCTAGAGGCCTATACTTATTAACCCCTCGTTGCTTGGGCAGCTTGCAACACATTATATGCTGCAAGAAAATGTCTTTAGAAATAAAATGAATATAGATGGTTTACAACTGGGAAGAATTTTTTTTTAAAGGGATAGAAAGTCAAAATTGAAATGTGAATGGCTGCATTTTAAGTTTATGGAGCTTTTTTTCCAATATACTTCAATTAGTAAAAATGCTTCTAGCAAAAGTTATGTTTTTTTTCCAGTGGCATACGCACATATGCTGGAAAAGCCTCTGCACCAGCATAGAAACGGCACACTTTTTAGAGTCAGCAATGGCATGAAAGACACAAATTAAGTCTTCACAGGAACAATACACACCACCGGTGCACAGGCCCTCACAGCATATGTGCGTATGCCGCTGAAACTTTTACTGGAAGCATTTTTGCTAATGGAAATATATTGCAAAAATGCTTCTATTTAAAATAGAAATGTAGCCATGTCCATTTCAGTTTTGACCTTTCTATCCCTTTAAGTTAAAATAGATCAAATTATTGTTAAAAGTTACAAAAATATATATTTATACATTCACGTAGATACAAAATAGATCATTGTGTAGCACATATGCACATGCAAACAAATTAGATCACTCTCTACAGAAAACTGAAGCAAGGGTTTCTGGGAAATGGTATGCGAATGAGCTCCACAGCAGATGTTGTGCACTTGCATGACTCGATATTTAAAAATTATTTTAGAAGCGAAAAGTTGAAAAGCATATTTGCGTATCTTTACTCCTTTGTCCCAGGGTTGAATATACTAATATGCTACATGATAAATATTTTCTGTAATGTTAAAGGGACACTAAACCCAAAATTTTTCTTTCATGATTTAGATAGATAATACAAATTTAAACAACAATCCAATTTACTTATTTTATTTATTTTGCTTCATTTTTTAGATATCCTTAGTTGAAGAAAAAGCAATGTACCTGGGTGAGCCAATCACATGAAACTTCTATGTGCATCAACCAATCAGCAGCTACTGAGCCTATCTAGATATGCTTTTCAGCAAAGAATATTAAGAGGATAAAACAAATTAGATAATAGAAGTAAATTCGAAAGTTGTTTAAAATGACATGCTCTTTCTAAATCATGAAAGAAAAAAATTGGTTTTCATGTCCCTTTAAGTAAGAGACTGCATTTGTATTTCTTCTGGTTTACTCACTATAACATTTACTGAGATTGGAATTAATCAGATAATATATTTATAATAGGCAAATTATAATTAGTGAGGAACTATGGCTGCTTTTAATTTGTTTGCTTTAAAACTCCAGAGCTGTACACATATTGCTTGGTCAGCATAGTGCTACAGATAAAGATGTACATAAATTGTGTGTTGCTGTATTTGCTTGTGGACAAGGTAAACTATTTATATTTATAAATGCATCAGATATGTCATTTCACCCAGCAGTGTGTTACTATCGCACAATGACAACAGGAAAAGCCTGTCACTACCCATGTGGAAGATATAAAGTATGTTTACATTTGCAAAGTGAAAGTTGCAATTATGACCTCTATGGCTACACGTCTGCAATGCATGCTGGGACTATTATGCATGTGTCATGGAGACCAGAAAATGCCGCAATAGTAAATAAGCTAACCCAGGCAAGAATAAATCTATTAACAACAAAACCACGCTATATTTGTTTGTAACCTAATTTAACAGTTTGTCTAATTCCTTCAGTAGCTTATAATGAACTAGGCAACCAAGCTGCTATATCATGTTTTTGCATTCAGAACTAAATGATTTGGAATAGGGGGCAATTGAGATATAGTGAAAATGTTGTTCCTGTACTAAGTTATTAAACACAACTGTCACTTGCTTTATAACTGAATAAGTGTTGAGTGAGGAGAGATACATAGTGCATTCATTTGTGTCACTTACCATACATTCAGTGCAATGAATAAGTCCAACCAGAACATGATTAAGGGCCTGAAATGTTGATCTTTTTAATTTGGACCCAAATGGAAAAATAAATGTCCATTTTATGATTTTCTTCCAGCTGAACTTATTCATTGAATTGTATGGGATGTGGCAATGCCTGTCTGTGACGGAATTTCAACAGTTAAAAGTGGTGCTGTCTTTACTTTGTTTCTTTGCATCTTAAAGGGACATGGTACTCAAAGATTTTATTTTGTGATTCAGATAGAGTATATAATTTAAAAAAAAGTTCCAATAGATCTAATTTGCATTGTTCTCTTCATATTCTTTTTTGAAAATCATACCTAGGTAGGCTCAGGAGCTGGGAGCTAGCTGTTTATTGGTGGCTGCACATAAATACCTCTTATTATTGGCTTACCAAAGTGTTCAGATAGCTCCCAGTAATGCATTGCTGCTCCTTCAAGAAAGGATACCAAGAGAAGTAAGCACAATTGATAACAGAAATAAATTGGAGAATTGTTTAAAATTTTATGATTTATCTGAATCACTGAAGAAAAATTTTGGGCTTTATGTCCCTTTAATCTGTGCCTCAGCATCTTTTTAATTAACTGCATCACCACAAAATCAGTTACAGAGCAGATCTTTGTACCAAATAAAAAACGATCAGGAGCACCAGCTTATAAAACGTAGCTTTTATTCCAGAACAGAAAGGTTATCGGTCACTCGACTAACATGTTTCGGTTTTCACCGTAATCATAGCTGTGCAGGATCTAGCAACGGCATCTTGGAACTCGTCTTGGCAGGGACAAAGGCAAAATCTTTGTTAGTAAATTTGAGACTTCAGATACCATTTGTAAGATAGCCAGGCCGCTCATCCTCATGGTTTCCTGCTGAATAGCAATACATTTCTATTCTGTATAATACAACAAGATCCCATGAACACTTTGCCCAGGGTTTGGAAGCTAGCAATGCTTCAAAAACAGTGCTTGGAAAATTCAGCTGCTACAAATTTGAAAGGAACAGCTCAATAAAAACATATGACTTTATAGTTTTAAAGGGATGGCAAACACCAAAAAAGTTATTGTTTAAAAAGATAGATAATCCCTTTGTTTACCATTCCCCCATAACAAACACTGTTATAGAAATATACTTTTTACCTCTGTAATTACCTTGTATCTAAGCTTCTGCTGACAGCCTCCTTATCGCAGATCTGTTGACAGACTACAATTTCAGGCAATTAGCACTAATTGCCTGAAATGAAAGTCTGTCAAAAGATCTTAAATATGTGTTGCATATACCTGACAAAGTGCCTATTGGCATGAAACGCGTAGGATGTTTCTAGCACTGTTTGGTTTCTGTATGAGACTTTGCACCTGACTACTAATAAAGGTATCTGTTACTGCATACCACCTCTCTGGATCGTTCATTTTGTTCTTTTGCTTATCCTTGCTAGAGGAGTTTGGGGCGCTCCTTTTGTTATGATCCAGCAAGCTGCTTATAGGTCCTCTGTGCTGAGCCTTCTACAAAAAGTCATGTGACTGTCTACAACCAATCCAGCTATACTACCGAGTGAAGCGCTCTACCTAGGTAAGCCTCAAAGGCTGTTGGCGTCCTCTGCACACTTCAGTGGAACTCGGACTAGATTAAGTTGTTTTCAGATATATCGTCACTCTGAGGTATGGCTACTTTCAAGTTAACAAGGCACTGTTTCTATACCTATGTCAATGTGTCTGGCCGAATATTCAATCTGAATTGAACTTTGTTTGCATACACGGATTACTTAACGGCCAGCATCTACTAAATGTTTAGTGTTTGTCGTTGGTCCTTTCACTGTTTAAAAACCCGGACGGTATAGCGTTTACACACCCAAGGGATTTCTACGAGTCCCAAGACACCTGGTCTATCGCTGTAATCTCAGTAAAAGTTTGCCTTTTTTTTTGACATTCACAATATAATCTGTATGAAACACATGAACTAACACTCTCTATCTGTGAAAAACTGTCAAATGCAGAGGCGGCCTTCAAGGACTTAGAAATTAGCATATGAGCCAACCTAGGTTTAGCTTTCAACTAAGAATAACAAGAGAACAAAGCAAATTTGATGATAAAAGTAAATTACAAAGTTTAAAATTACATGCCCTATCTGAATCATGAAAGTTTAATTTGGACTTTAGTCTCAGAAGTGGAATAAGGTCTTGAGCAGCAGGATATTAGAGATATTTTACAGCAAAAGCAAGCAAAATAAATAATGAACGTATATTGTCATATTGTTCCATTTTCCTTAAAGAAACAGTAAACACCTTGTGATTTTTACACAATCTGTTTTGTTATGTGTAATAAAACACCATTGCAATATACTATTATCACATCTGCTTCATTATATTGGTATCTTGGCATATTACATTGTTGCAAATACTACGGCAATAGAAAGCAAAAGCTACATACCCACTCATAAGTCTACCTAGATATGCTCTTTAGCAAAGGATACCAAGAGAATGAACCAAATTTGACAATTAAAGTAGAATGGAAATCTTTAATAACATGCTCTAGCTAAATAATGACATTTTAATTTTGACTTTTCATTCCTTTAAAAATGTCAGGTAATTAGTGAGTCACATGGAAACATTACAGGAACATTTTAATACTTTGGCTGAGATTATGGGGCCGATTTTTTAACTGTCAGGCAGACATGATTCGCTGTAGTGGATCATGACCGGCCGGCATCGCTAAATGCTGACAGCATACGCTGTCGGCATTTAATATTGTAGAAACATTTCTAGTGAAATGCTTGTGTAATGTTGCCCCCTGCAGATTTGCGGGCAATCGGCCGCTAGCAGGGGGTGTCAATCAACTCGATCGTATCCGATTGCTGTCCATCGCCTTAGAGGTGGCGGATAAGTTAAGGAGCAGCGGTCTTAAGAAGGCTCGCACGGAAGCAACAATAACTGCTTCTTAAATTGACCCCTATAAGTGGAGTGTAATTGTTAACACTCAGCACATTATTTTGTGCTCATCCTCACATAATCAATAACGTTCCATCAGGTGTTACATATATGGTGCATTCAAATATATCGAAAAAATGCTCAAAAATTGTTTTCTAATGGATCTTTTAAAAGACCATTAAATACAGTAGAATTTCATAAATGAAAAATACATCATTAAAAGACAATACAATTGCACTTAGCAGTAGATTTATTTCTGGCAAACTTTCCCTTCTCTTGGATCATGTGATAACAATAACAATCAGCAAATCACAAAAACATTTACGTTTATACTGTGTACGCTTGCACATGCTCAGTAGGAGCTGGTGCCTCAGAAAGTGTGCATATAAAAAGATTGTGCACATTTTGATAATGAAAGTAAATTTGAATGATTTTTTAAAATTACATATCTGAATTATGAACGTTGCATTTTGAATTTAATATCCCTTTAATGTAAAATCTTAGTGGCATTTATGTAAATATGGATGGGGACAATCACCGAAATACTTAAAGGGACACTAAGCCCAATTTTTTTTATTTTGTGATTCAGATAGAGCATGAAATTTTAAGCAACTTTCTAATTTACTCTTATTATGAATTATTCTTCGTTCACTTGCTATCTTTATTTGAAAAAGAAGGCATCTAAGCTTCTTTTTTGGTTTAGAACTCTGGACAGAACTTTTTTATTGGTCGATGAATTTATTCACCAATCAGCAAGAACAACCTAGGTTGTTCACAAAAAATGGTCCGGCATCTAAACTTACATTCTTTCATTTCAAATAAAGATACCAAGAGAATGAAGACAAATTGATAATAGGAGTAAATTAGAAAATTGCTTAAAATGACATGCTCTATCTGAATCACAAAAGAAAAAATTTGGGTTCAGTGTCCCTTTAAATTATTTCATACCTTCACAAACCTTTGTTATTGCTATTGGCTTAGAAACAAACATTTATAACTATATCATGTCAGCAGCTGGTTCTTGTAAAAAGTGTGCAGAATTAAACTAAAATTATTACAAGTTATGGGGGAGAGGCCCAGTGTTATTCCTAGATGTTTTAATAAAGTAATATATCTTATTAGCTGATTACTCCCTGCTTGTCAGAAGTATTATTATCACATCATTAAAACAACCTCACACCTGATAAGCACAACTGTTAATCAGCTTTTCTGTCTGCACAGATGAGCAACAGCTGCTAGTGTAACAATCATGCTCAGATCTAGTATATTTGTGTGATGTTGCATAATCAGCACTGTAATCAGCATGCTGTGTATAGCGGATTTGTGTCAGTGGATGCCACTGTGATGTGTCATGTTAGAGAGAATACATTCTGCAAACAGCTAAATATAGGCAAGTAGAGCATCCAATCCTGTGTCTCGTTGACCATGACTGGATTATCGAATATGCTTTAATATATAATATATAGAAATATGCTCACAGGAATTATTTCTGTTCCCAGTAGACATGTGCGCAGCGGAAAAATTTGTTTCGGTTCGCTTTGGACCAATTCAGATTTTTTCAAATTTAGTTTCGGATCAATTCGAATTCAGATACAATCGAATGTATTCGTTTCGGCTTCATTCGGATTTGAATAAATTCGGATGTTCGCTATGCGTAAAGTTACACAAACTGAATTATTGCCCTGTTCTATCTCACTAAATCTCACTAAATGTAATTTTTATACTGAATTGTGATTATAATTTAATTTTATACTGAATTGTGATTAGTCCATGGCCATTCGAATGTAACAAATAAATCCAAACTAATTCAGATTTATTTGTTACAAATGCATTCAGATTAGTTTAGTTTCGTTGCTTGGGTAAATTATAAAATTCAAATCGATTTGAATCTCTGAATTTGGCAAATTCGTCCGAATTTTGATTCAGAACCAAACGCACATGTCTAGTTCCCAGTTGTGATTGCCTTCTTAGCAAATCTCACTAAGTAGCAGGTACTAAAGGCTTTAACATATTTTCTTATTCCAAAAAGTTAATTATTAAAGGGACATTGTACACTAGTTATATAATTGCATAAATGTTTTGTAGATTATCCATTTATAAAGCCCATCTGGGAGTGTTTTTGTAACAATGTAAAGTTTTGCTTATTTTTAATAACATTGTGCTGATTTTCAGACTCCTAACCAAGCCTCAAAGTATCAGATCTAGACCCAAGTCTATAGAATCTTGTTGCTATTGTTTGATAATCTGTCTTTTAATATGTAGGGAAGGGGGGAGGGGGAGTATCTGCTCTTTCTGCTTTTCCAGCCTCTTTCACTGGGTGCTCCAGCCTAGTTCATCAACAGTGCTAAATTGGGAGCTTCTCAGTACGTTTTTGAAAGGTTTTATACTGGATTTTTAAATAAATATTTGTGCACATTCTTTATAGTAGTATGTATTATATGCAGTTATAAGAAAATTGGTGTACTCTGTCCCTTTAAACATATTACAAATTATAGCTAAGCAAAGTGTCCAATCAATTCTCTCTAACATTATACAGCAGTGGTGTGCATTGAGACATAATAACTACACAAATACACTGACAATGCAGAGCATACTAATTAAAGGGACAGTGTACACCAATTTTCATTTAACTTCATGTAATAGACACTACTATAAAGAATAATATGCACAGATGGTCTAGAAATCCAGTATAAAACCTTTTAAAAACTTACGTATAAACTCCCAGTTTAGCACTGTCAAAAAGGTTAGCTGGAACACCCACTGAAAGGGGTCGTATAGCAAAAAAGCAGACACTCCCGATTTCTCTGCATATGAAAAGACCCTTTACACAAACAGGAGCAAGCTGGAGTAGGAATACATCAGTATACTTTAAAACTTTGGGGCTTGGTTAGAAGTCTAAAAAACAGTGCAATGTTATTTAAAAATAAGCAAAACAAAAACTGTATAGGCTATATAAATGGATCATCTACAAAACATTTATACAATGAAAAATCTAGTGTACAATATCCCTGTAAAGTGCTGGAATGCTTCACTTCACATGTAATACATTGTCACTGCCCATACAAAAAAATGTAGCACTGAACACAATATAAAAATATACCATTCTATTAATCTACAATCCAATCACTTAGTGCAAACATGGACCTCGATCACATACTTGGTGACGTGCGCAAAAACCAGTGGCGCCATTTTTTTTCAAATTGCACGATCACAAACAAGGCGCAGCGGACAAGTTATGCGCATAGATTATTCACTGCGTGCACATTTTTTACTCCCATAGACTAACATAGAACTGGCATCGGCAGTCAGTATCACAAAGGCAACGCATGGACTTATGCACGCAGAATGGATATATTTTACTCCATTTTCAGCTCGCTACACATAGGCAGGTGCAGCAACCTTTGTGCACAGTAAAAAAGCAGTGTAAGTCCCTGCAAGGCTTAACAAACACCTAACGCATGCACACTCACATTTAAGCCACACATATCAGCATATCATATCACATAACAACAGTTAAACCTTTCCTGGACACTTAATTAATCAAACCAGTATCCACCCTCTGCAAGTTTGTCAAATCAATCGCAACCAGCACAACCTCTCACCTGCAGCCTTAAAACACCTGACAGAAAATGCACACCCTGATTACCCACCATGTTTCCCTTGCAGTCGGTTTGCATGTCAGTTTATTAATTTCTTTCGGTTTAGATTTTTACGTGTGAATTCAACATAAAAAAATGAATCTTTATTTTTAAATTAAGCATGCAACATACTGGCGTAAATTACTGGCGATGCCAGAAATGTGTAGTTGCGCATATTTCTGAACCTCACTTGTTTGGCCTACTTACGCCAGTACAGTATATCACATGGCGGCATGTGTTATGTGATTCACCTGAGGTGCAAGGTGAACTTACATGCGACATGAGCAGTGGCGCTGAAAATTACGCAACATATGTGATCGCGCCCATGATGGTAAAATAAAAAGTTATGACCTAGATACATTCTCTTATGATTGAGAGACAAAGTAGTTCACAGACAAGTTAACAAGTGAGATTTGTTCACCATCCTGTTTTATCCCAAACGTCAAAGAATTTCTGGGACTAGATAGGAACCACCAGCTGGCCAACCCTGTTCACATGAACTGTTCACATGAACTAAAAGGCCACCAAAACCTTCTTGGACCAACCATTTCTTACTTCTGGTCTGACCAGCTTGACCAATGGTCCATTCCAAGTCGTACCCACCCCCCAACATTAACATGCCAAACTCTGTAGACTACATTTTTTTATTTAAAATTAGTTTTTTCTGTATCACAAACTCATATACCATTTTCATCCATCATGTGTTTGTCTTATTAAGCTCAATCATGGTGATGGGGTGGATAACGATTACCACTTAAAGCAAAGAGTTCACCAGAATCTTTTGTCAGACAACCATTATTATCTTGATTTTAAAAAATGTAGCACTATTTTAAATTATCTGATTCAATACATTATATATTAACAGTACATATATTGCCTTACTTTTGTTAATAAATCAATATTCATATATTTCTCCTGTTAAGTGTAGTCAGTCCACGGGTCATCCATTACTTATGGGATATTAACTCCTCCCTAACAGGAAGTGCAAGAGGATCACCCAAGCAGAGCTGCTATATAGCTCCTCCCCTCTACGTCACACCCAGTCATTCTCTTGCACCTAACTAATAGATAGGATGTGTGAGAGGAGTGTGGTTATTAAATTTAGTTTTTATTTCTTCAATCAAAAGTTTGTTGTTTTAAACAGCACCGGAGTGTGTTGTTTCTTCTCAGGCAGTATTAGAAGAAGAATCTACCTGAGTTTCTTCTTAGCGGACGTAACTAAGATTCATTTGCTGTTCTCGGCCATTCTGAGGAGCGAGGTAACTTCAGAACAGGGGACAGCGGGCAGGGTTCACCTGCAAAGAGGTATGTTGCAGTATATTATTTTCTAAGGAATGGAATTGACTGAGAAAATACTGCTAATACCAATATAATGTAAGTACAGCCTTAAATGCAGTAGTAGCAACTGGTATCAGGCTGTTATGTATGTATGTTGGCACTAAAGTATTTCTGGGGAATGGCACTTCACTAAGAAAATACGGTATACATATAACTTATAGCCTTTCTGCAGTGATAGCGACTAGCAACAGGCTTTTATTATTATTTCATATATTTAAAACGTTTACTGGCAGGTTAATCGTTTTTCTCTCTGAGGTACTTGGTGAAAAATTTATGGGCATTATTTTCCACTTGGCTGTCGTTTATTTTGAATAAAATCAGTTTACTGAGCTTCCCCACTGCTGTATTATGAGTGGGAGGGGCCTATTTTGGCGCTTTTACTACGCATTAAAAATTCAGTCACAGTCTTCCTTTTTCTCCCTGCATGATCCAGGACGTCTCTACAAAGCTCAGGGGTCTCCAAAACTAGTTTGAGGGAGGTAATCACTCACAGCAGACCTGTGAGACTGTGCTTTGACTGTGATAAAAACTTATTTATTTTATTTGTTATTCGTTTTTTGGTATTAAGGGGTTAATAATCCATTTGCTAATGGGTGCAATCCTTTGCTAAATTAATGCATTTCATATGAAAAATTGATTGCTATAACTAAACGGTTCATTGTTATCTCAATGTGACAGTTTTTTTGTGTGCTTCTTAAAGGCACAGTAACGTTTTTTATATTGCTTGTAAATTCATTTGAAAAGTATTTTCCAAGCTTGCTAGTCTAATTGCTAGTTTGTTTAAACATGTCTGACACAGAGGAATCTCTTTGTGCAATATGTTCAAAGGCCAAGGTGGAGCCCAATAGAAATTTATGTACTAATTGCATTGATGCTACTTTAAATAAAAGCCAATCTGTACATGTTAAGAAGAATTCACCAGACAACGAGGGGGAAGTTATGCCGACTAACTTGCCTCACGTGTCAGTACCTGCATCTCCCGCTCAGGAGGTGCGTGATATTGTAACGCCAAGTACATCAGGGCGGCCATTACAAATCACTTTACAAGACATGGCTAATGTTATGACTGAAGTTTTATCTAAATTGCCAGAACTTAGGGGTAAACGAGACCACTCTGGGGTGAGAACAGAGTGCGCTGATAATGCTAGGGCCATGTCTGATACTGCGTCACAATTTGCAGAACATGAAGACGGAGAGCTTCATTCTGTGGGTGACGGATCTGATCCAAATAAACTGGATTCAGACATTTCAAATTTTAAATTTAAGCTGGAGAACCTCCGTGTATTACTAGGGGAGGTGTTAGCGGCTCTGAATGATTGTAACACGGTTGCAATCCCAGAGAAAATATGTAGGTTGGATAAATATTTTGCGGTACCGACGTGTACTGACGTTTTTCCTATACCTAAGAGACTTACTGAAATTGTTAACAAGGAGTGGGATAGACCCGGTGTGCCTTTCTCACCCCCTCCTATATTCAGAAAAATGTTTCCAATAGACGCCACCACACGGGACTTATGGCAAACGGTCCCTAAGGTGGAGGGAGCAGTTTCTACTTTAGCTAAGCGTACCACTATCCCGGTGGAGGATAGCTGTGCCTTTTCAGATCCAATGGATAAAAAGTTAGAGGGTTACCTTAAGAAAATGTTTGTTCAACAAGGTTTTATATTGCAACCCCTTGCATGCATTGCGCCTGTCACGGCTGCGGCGGCATTTTGGTTTGAGTCTCTGGAAGAGACCCTTGACACAGCTCCATTGGATGAGATTACACACAAGCTTAAAGCCCTTAAGCTAGCTAATTCATTTATTTCTGATGCCGTAGTACATTTAACTAAACTTACGGCTAAGAATTCCGGATTCGCCATTCAGGCGTGCAGAGCGCTGTGGCTAAAATCCTGGTCAGCTGATGTGACTTCTAAATCTAAATTGCTTAACATACCTTTCAAGGGGCAGACATTATTCGGGCCCGGTTTGAAAGAAATTATCGCTGACATTACGGGAGGTAAGGGCCATGCCCTGCCTCAAGACAGAGCCAAACCAAGGGCTAGACAGTCTAATTTTCGTGCCTTTCGTAACTTCAAGGCAGGAGCAGCATCAACTTCCTCTGCTCCAAAACAGGAAGGAACTGTTGCTCGCTACAGACAAGGCTGGAAACCTAACCAGACCTGGAACAAGGGCAAGCAGGCCAGAAAACCTGCTGCTGCCCCTAAGACAGCATGAAGTGAGGGCCCCCAATCCGGAAACGGATCTAGTAGGGGGCAGACTTTCTCTCTTCGCCCAGGCTTGGGCAAGAGATGTCCAGGATCCCTGGGCGTTGGATATCATATCTCAGGGATATCTTCTGGACTTCAAAACTTCTCCTCCAAAAGGGAGATTTCATCTTTCAAGGTTGTCAACAAACCAGATAAAGAAAGAGATGTTTCTACGCTGTGTACAAGATCTTTTACTAATGGGAGTGATCCACCCGGTTCCGCGGTCGGAACACGGACAAGGGTTTTACTCAAATCTGTTTGTGGTTCCCAAGAAAGAAGGAACCTTCAGACCAATATTGGATTTAAAGATCCTAAACAAATTCCTAAGAGTTCCATCGTTCAAAATGGAAACTATTCGGACAATCTTACCCATGATCCAAAGGGGTCAGTACATGACCACAGTGGATTTAAAGGATGCCTACCTTCACATACCGATTCACAAAGATCATTACCGGTATCTAAGGTTCGCCTTCCTAGACAGGCATTACCAGTTTGTAGCTCTTCCCTTCGGGTTAGCTACTGCTCCAAGAATCTTTACAAAGGTTCTGGGTTCTCTTCTGGCGGTACTAAGACCGCAAGGAATATCGGTAGCTCCGTACCTAGACGACATTCTGATACAAGCGTCAAGTTTCCAAACTGCCAAGTCTCATACAGAGTTAGTACTGGCATTTCTAAGGTCACATGGGTGGAAAGTGAACGAAGAAAAGAGTTCTCTATTGCCACTCACAAGAGTTCCCTTCTTAGGGACTCTTATAGATTCTGTAGAAATGAAGATTTATCTGACAGAGGTCAGGTTAACAAAACTTCTAAATGCTTGCCGGGTCCTTCATTCCATTCCACACCCGTCAGTGGCTCAATGCATGGAGGTAATCGGCTTAATGGTAGCGGCAATGGACATAGTACCCTTTGCACGCCTGCATCTCAGACCACTGCAACTGTGCATGCTAAGTCAGTGGAATGGGGATTACTCAGATTTGTCCCCTATGCTGAATCTGGATCAAGAGACCAGAAATTCTCTTCTATGGTGGCTCTCTCGGCCACATCTATCCAAGGGGATGCCCTTCAGCAGGCCAGATTGGACGATTGTAACAACAGACGCCAGCCTGATAGGTTGGGGCGCTGTCTGGAATTCCCTGAAGACTCAGGGATCTTGGACTCAGGAGGAGAGTCTCCTTCCCATAAATATTCTGGAATTAAGAGCAGTTTTCAATGCCCTTCTGGCTTGGCCTCAGTTAGCAACTCTGAGGTTCATCAGGTTTCAGTCGGACAACATCACGACTGTGGCTTACATCAACCATCAGGGAGGGACAAGGAGTTCCCTAGCAATGATGGAAGTCTCAAAGATAATTCACTGGGCAGAGTCTCACTCTTGCCACCTATCAGCGATCCACATCCCAGGCGTGGAGAACTGGGAAGCGGATTATCTAAGTCGCCAGACTTTTCATCCGGGGGAGTGGGAACTTCATCCGGAGGTCTTTGCCCAAATACTTCGGCGTTGGGGCAAACCAGATCTGGATCTCATGGCGTCTCGCCAGAACGCCAAACTTCCTTATTACGGATCCAGGTCCAGAGACCCGGGAGCGGTTCTGATAGATGCTCTGACAGCACCTTGGGTCTTCAACATGGCTTATGTGTTTCCACCCTTTCCGATGCTTCCTCGATTGATTGCCAGGATCAAACAGGAGAGAGCATCGGTGATTCTAATAGCGCCTGCGTGGCCACGCAGGACCTGGTATGCAGATCTAGTGGACATGTCGTCCTGTCCACCATGGTCTCTACCTCTGAGACAGGACCTTCTGGTGCAGGGTTCTTTCAAACATCCAAATCTAATTTCTCTGAGGCTGACTGCATGGAGATTGAACGCTTGATTCTATCAAAGCGTGGATTCTCGGAGTCAGTGACTGATACCTTGATACAGGCTAGGAAGCCTGTTACCAGGAAAATTTACCATAAAATATGGCGCAAATACTTGCATTGGTGCGAATCCAAGAGTTACTCATGGAGTAAGGTTAGGATTCCTAGGATATTGTCTTTTCTACAAGAAGGTTTAGAAAAGGGTTTATCCGCTAGTTCGTTAAAGGGACAGATCTCAGCTTTGTCCATCCTTTTACACAAACGTCTGTCAGAAGTTCCAGACGTTCAGGCTTTTTGTCAGGCTTTGGCCAGGATTAAGCCTGTGTTTAAAACTGTTGCTCCACCATGGAGCTTAAACTTAGTTCTTAACGTTTTACAGGGTGTTCCATTTGAACCCCTTCATTCCATTGATATCAAGCTGTTATCTTGGAAAGTTCTGTTTTTAATGGCTATTTCCTCGGCTCGAAGAGTCTCTGAGTTATCTGCTTTACATTGTGATTCTCCTTATCTGATTTTCCATTCAGACAAGGTAGTTCTGCGTACTAAACCTGGGTTCTTACCTAAGGTAGTCACTAACAGGAATATCAATCAAGAGATTGTTGTTCCTTCATTGTGCCCTAATCCTTCCTCAAAGAAGGAACGACTTCTGCACAATCTGGACGTTGTCCGTGCCCTGAAATTTTATTTACAGGCAACTAAAGATTTTCGACAAACTTCTTCCCTGTTTGTCGTCTATTCTGGACAGAGGAGAGGTCAAAAGGCTTCGGCTACCTCTCTCTCCTTCTGGCTTCGTAGTATAATACGTTTAGCCTATGAGACTGCTGGACAGCAGCCTCCTGAAAGAATTACAGCTCATTCTACCAGAGCTGTGGCTTCCACTTGGGCCTTTAAAAATGAGGCCTCTATTGAACAGATTTGCAAGGCTGCGACTTGGTCTTCACTTCACACTTTTTCCAAATTTTACAAATTTGACACTTTTGCTTCTTCGGAGGCTGTTTTTGGGAGAAAGGTTCTTCAGGCAGTGGTTCCTTCCGTGTAAAGATCCTGCCTGTCCCTCCCGTCATCCGTGTACTTTTAGCTTTGGTATTGGTATCCCATAAGTAATGGATGACCCGTGGACTGACTACACTTAACAGGAGAAAACATAATTTATGCTTACCTGATAAATTCCTTTCTCCTGTAGTGTAGTCAGTCCACGGCCCGCCCTGTTTTTTATGGCAGGTCTAAATTTTAAATTATACTCCAGTCACCACTGCACCCTATAGTTTCTCCTTTCTCGTTTGGTTTTCGGTCGAATGACTGGGTGTGACGTAGAGGGGAGGAGCTATATAGCAGCTCTGCTTAGGTGATCCTCTTGCACTTCCTGTTAGGGAGGAGTTAATATCCCATAAGTAATGGATGACCCGTGGACTGACTACACTACAGGAGAAAGGAATTTATCAGGTAAGCATAAATTATGTTATTAGGCTCACTTTTTAGTGGCCTCTGTAAATTTTCCAAAACATATTTTCAATGTCACTTTAATAGCAAAATATTTGTCAAATTCATATTTGTCTTTGAAAGACATAATAATACATTTTGGATTATACTTGAGATGCCATTTAACGATTAATACTAGAGTAATTTTGTTTAAAACTTGTACATTAAAGCAGATAAAGAATATTATAAATCTACAACATATTTACATAAACTGAAGCTCTGAAAAGATTCCATTGCCACCTCCAAACCCTCCTCAGTATAGATTTTATTTTCCACATTAAGATTCTTAAGTCACATTCATATAAAAACAAAAACTGCATGTCTCTGTGTCCCATCAAAAATAAAACCCGTAAGCACAACTATCAAACGTAGTCAATGCAAAAATAAATAATAAACCCTATTGTGTCCGGTCCCAAACCCCTTCCCCCGCCACCCCGGGATAAATCTCAGTCAGATAAAATATCTCGTTGTTCTCGCTGTTGATATGACGGTAGTTGGGTGGAACAGAGGAAGAATTTCCTGTCTGTGTATAATTTGATGTATATAATTTCACTGTAGGCTCTGTATATTCAGGAGAAATGTCTATGGATGTAATGTATCCTAAAATGCTCTTGATTATTTATGAAAAAGAGGAAAAGTAGTTTGTTAGTTTGATCATTTAGAAAATGTAATCATAAATAAAAAGGAATATGGTAAGTAATTACATCAAATCTCTATTGCTATCAGTTTAGAATCAAACTGTAGCTAAATAAATAAATATATATATATATATATATATATATATAAACATACATTGTAAGGCACATCAAACGCACATTACATACATGCCAACAGATTGGTAAAAAGTATGCAGTTTACATATAATTAAATACGTAAAGGGACAGTGTACTTTACCTCATTGATTACCTTGTATCTAAGCCTCTGCAGACTGTCCCCTTATTTCAGTTCTTTTGACAGACATGCATTTTAGCCAATCAGAGCTGACTCATAAATAACTCCATGGCAATGAGCATGTTACCTATATGGCACACATCAACTAGCGCTGTTTCGCTTTGAAAAACTGTCAACATGCACTGAGATAAGAGGCGGCCTTCAATGGCTTAGAAATTAGCATATGAGCCTACCTATGTTTAGCCTTCAACAAAGCAAATTTGGTGATAAAAGTAAATTGGAAAGTTGTTTAAAATTGCATGCCCTATCCAAATTATTTTAACTAGACTGTCCCTTTAAACTGCATGTAATAACAGAAAAATGGGTTATTAATGATAGGCAAATAAAAGAAAATAACTAGTTTGTGCATTGTCTATGCTACCTCAGATTTTATTTATATATAATATGCCAAGGGTTTCTTGACATGCAGCAGCAACAGTAAAAGAAAGTTATTTTAAAATGAATATTGATTCTGGCCGCTTTGAAATCGCTGCCAAGCTCTGTCCGCTGATGACATCACGATCTGAGGCTGAATATGGCGTCCAATCACAAAAGGCTCACTAGTTGGATTAAACAGACTGTCAATGCAATCCAGTAGAGTGCCTAGATGCAGCCTAGAACGTGTTGTCATCAGTGGGCGGAGCCTGGCAGCTATTTCAAAACAATATTAATTTTAAAATAACTTTTTTAACCGTTCCAGCTGCATGATATAGAAAGGGCTGCAGGAGGCTATTCACAGCGTAATCTAAGGTAATACTTTAAATTGAGTAAGGTGTAGGATGTCCCTTTAAATGACAAAATACAAACTATCATGAGAATTACAAGCAAATATACAAGCTTGTAGAGAAAATTAATATGCACCAGTTATATATCTGTCCCTAATTGACTTGTACTGAAACTACTGCAAAACAATGCACTCTATACTAATATTATAGTTTGACTATTGACAAATAATTGCATTAAAAAAGCATGTTAATTTTATTTTAAAAATATAAAGACTTGGCTGATGTTATTCTATAGCAACAACAGAAATATCTTTTAATTAATGGGACATGAAAGCCATTTTTTTTCTTTCATTATTCAGATAAAGCATGCCATTTTAAGCAACTTTCTAATTTACTTCTATCTATTATCAATTCTTCTTCGTTCTGTTGGCATCTTTATTTGAAAAAGCAGGAAGTTAAGTTTAGGAGACGACCCATTTTTGGTTCAGGACCCTGGGTAGCGCCTGCTGATTGGTGGCTACATTTAATTAACTGTAAATTATTTCTTCCAAAATTGATGCAAATATTTAACTGATAGACACTGTGATTGCTTTGCACATTGGTGTAATCCTAGACTTGTTTTCTTTTACTTATAGGTTTCCCACACTCTGATGTAGTCTGTAATTTTAAATGGCAGAAGATGATTCTGCACAATACAAAAAAGGTTAAAGGGATACTTAACCCAATTTTTTTCTTTCATGATTCAGATAGAGCATGCAATTTTAAGCAACTTTCTAATTTACTCCTATTATTAATTTTTCTTCATTCTCATGCTATTTTTATTTGAACAAGCAAGAATGTAAACTTAAGAGCCGGTCCATTTTTATTTCAGCACCTAGGTAGCTCTTGCTGATTGGTTACTAAATGTGGCAAACCAATCAGCAAGCTCTACCAAGGTGATGAACCAAAAATAGGCTGGCTCTTAACCTTCCATTCCTGCTTTTTCAAATAGAGATAGCAAGAGAACGAAGAAAAATAGATAATAGGAATAAATTAGAAAGTTGCTTAAAATTGCAAGCTCTATCTGAATAATGAAAGAAAAAAAATGGGTTTTGTATCCCTTTAACCCCTTAACCCCTTAATGACAAGTGACGTACCAGGTACGTCCTGCAAAAACTTGCAGTTAGTGACAATGGACGTACCTGGTACGTCACTTGTCTAAGAGAGTGCTGGAAGCGATCGCAATCGCTTCCAGCAGCTCTCAGGGTATTGCAGTGATGCCTCGATATTGAGGCATCCTGCAATACCCTTAGAAAGCATCCGATGCAGAGAGAGCCACTCTGTGGCCCTCTCTGCACCGGTAGCGATGCGGCCGGTTCGTTGGTGGGTGGGAGCGCAACTGGGAGGCGGGTGGGCGGCCCATCGCTACCCGGCATCCGGCTCCTGTTAGTGCAATGTGCACGCCGGGTGCCGGGAGCGCGCGGGGGCGCGCATGCGCGTGCGCGTGCGGGGGCGCGCGCACGCCCGCGATCACCTACCCACACTGACACCAATGAGTGGGAAGAGGGGGGGAAATATATATATATGAGGATCTGGGAGGGGGAGGGGGTTGGGGTATTGTGGGGGGCTGCTACACTACAGAAAAAAATAAATTAGTAATAAAAAATAATTAAAAACACTTTTTTGGGGGGCAAATTGGGTACTGGCAGACAGCTGCCAGTACCCAAGATGGCGGCAATTAGGTAGGGGAGAGGGTTAGATTGCTGGGGGGGGGGATCATGGAGGTTGGGGCTAAGGCAGGAGTCCATCACAGCTAAAACATTTTTTTTTTTTTTATTAAAAAAAATAAAAACTCCTTTTATTTAGTACTGGCAGACTTTCTGCCAGTACTTAAGATGGCGGGGACAATTGTGGGGTGGGGGAGGGAAGAGAACTGTTTGGGAGGGATCAGGGGGTGGGATGTGTCAGGTGGGAGGCTGATCTCTACCCTAAAGCTAAAATTAACCCTGCAAGCTCCCTACAAGCTACCTAATTTAACCCCTTAACTGCTGGGCATAATTTACGTGTGGTGCGCAGCAGCATTTAGCGGCCTTCTACTTACCAAAAAGCAACCACAAAGCCATATAAGTCTGCTATTTCTGAACAAAGGGGATCCCAAAGAAGCATTTACAACCATTTGTGCCTTAATTGCAGAAGCTGTTTGTAAATAATTTCAGTGGGAAACCTAAAGTTTGTGACAAAATTTGTGAAAAAGTGAACTTTTTTTTTATTTGATGACATTTGGCGGTGAAATGGTGGCATGAAATATACCAAAATGGGCCTAGATCAATACTTTGGGTTGTCTTCTAAAAAAAAATATATACATGTCAAGGGATATTCAGGTATTCCTGACAGATATCAGGGTTCCAATGTAACTAGCGCTAATTTTGAAAAAAAGTTGTTTGGAAATAGCAAAGTGCTACTTGTATTTATGGCCCTATAACTTGCAAAAAAAGTAAAGAACATGTAAACATTGGGTATTTCTAAACTCAGGACAAAATTTAGAAACTATTTAGCATAGGTGTTTTTTGGTGATTGTAGATGTGTAACAGATTTTGGGGGTCAAAGTTAGAAAAAGTGTGTTTTTTTCAATTTTTTCCTCATATTTTATATTTTTTTTTATAGGAAATTATAAGATATGATGAAAATAATGGTATCCTTAGAAAGTCCATTTAATGGCGAGAAAAACGGTATATAATATGTATGGGTACAGTAAATGAGTAAGAGGAAAATTACAGCTAAACACAAACACTGCAGAAATGTAAAAATAGCCATTGTCATTAAGGGTAAGAAAATTGAAAAATGGTCCGGTCATTAAGGGGTTAATGACCACAGCACTTTTCCATTTTCTGTCCGTTTGGGACCAAGGCTATTTTTACATTTTTGCGGTGTTTGTGTTTAGCTGTAATTTCCCTCTTACTCATTTACTGTACCCACACATATTATATACCGTTTTTCTCGCCATTAAATTAACTTTCTAAAAATACCATTATTTTCATCATATCTTATAATTTACTATAAAAAAAATTATAAAATATGAGGAAAAAATTGAAAAAAACACACTTTTTTTAACTTTGACCCCCAAAATCTGTTACACATCTACAACCACCAAAAAAAAAACATGCTAAATAGTTTCTAAATTTTGTCCTGAGTTTAGAAATACCTAATATTTACATGTTCTTTGCTTTTTTTGAAAGCTATAGGGCCATAAATACAAGTAGCATTTTGCTATTTCCAAACTACTTTTTTTAAAAATTAGCGCTAGTTACATTGGAACACTAATATCTTTCAGGAATCCCTGAATATCAATTGACATGTATATATATTTTTTTAGAAGACATCCCAAAGTATTGATCTAGGCCAATTTTGGTATATTTCATGCCACCATTTCACCGCCAAATGCGATCAAATACAAAATATCGTTCACTTTTTCACAAATTTTTTCACAAACTTTCGGTTTCTCACTGAAATTATTTACAAACAGCTTGTGCAATTATGGCACAAATGGTTGTAAATGCTTCTCTGGGATCCCCTTTGTTCAGAAATAGCAGACATATATGGCTTTGATGTTGCTTTTTGGTAATTAGAAGGCCGCTAAATGCCGCTGCGCACCACACGTGTATTATGCCCAGCAGTGCAGGGGTTAATTAGGGAGCTTGTAGGGAGCTTGTATGGTTAATTTTAGCTTTAGTGTAGTGTAGTAGACAACCCAAAGTAATGATCTAGGCCCATTTTGGTATATTTAATGCCACCATTTCACCGCCAAATGCGATCAAATAAAAAAAAAACGTTACATTTTTCACAATTTTAGGTTTCTCACTGAAATCATTTACAAAAAGCTTGTGCAATTATGGCACAAATGGTTGTAAATGCTTCTCTGGGATCCCCTTTGTTCAGAAATAGCATATATATATGACTTTGGCGTTGCTTTCTGGTAATTAGAAGGCCGCAAAATGCTGCTGCGCATCACACGTGTATTATGGCTAGCAGTGAAGGGGTTAATTAGGAAGTTTGTAGGGAGCTTGCAGGGTTAATTTTAGCTTTAGTGTAGAGATCAGCCTCCCACCTGACACATCAGACCCCCTGATCCCTCCCAAACAGCTCCCTTCCCTCCCCCACCCCACAATTGTCCCCGCCATCTTAAGTACTGGCAGAAAGTCTGCCAGTACTAAAATAAAAGCTTTTTGGGGGGTTTAGGTTTTTTTTTTTTTAAAAAAAAATAATAATTATTCTGCTGTATAGGACCCCCCTTAGCCTCCAACCTCCCTGATCCCCCCCAAAACAGCTCTGTAACCTTCCCTATCTGCCTTATTGGGGCCATCTTGGGTACTGGCAGCTGTCTGCCAGTACCCAGCTTACACAAAAAAGTGCTTTTTTTTTCTTAGTTTTTTTTTTCTGTAGTGTAGCTTCCCCAAACCCCCCCCCCACCACCACCACAAACCCCAACCACCTCATTGATCGTTTTTTTTTTTTAACTTATTTTAAACTGATTGCACCTTTTTCTGTAGTGTAGCGGTTCCCACCCGCTCCCTCCCCGTGCACGCGCCCGCCCCCGCCTTCCCGTGCACGCGCGCGCATCCGTGCGCGCCCCCGGGCATCCCCGCCCACGATCCCGCCCCCCTCCACATCCCCAGGGCCATCGATGGCCGCCACCCGCCTCCCGGTACTGCTCCCACCCACCAACGAAGGAAGCCACCGATCTCCGGTGCAGAGCGGGCCACAGAGTAGCTCTCTCTGCATCGGATGGCTTCAAAAGGTTATTGCAGGATGCCTCCATATTGAGGCATCACTGCAATAACCGGAAAGCAGCTGGAAGCAAACAGGATCGCTTCCAGCTGCTTTCCACACCGAGGACGTGCAGGGTACGTTCTCAGGCGTTAACTGCCTTTTTTTTGAGGACGTACCCTGCACGTCCTCGGTCGTTAAGGGGTTAAAGGGACCTAAAATACCTTGCAAATACAAGATTTCCTTACAGTCCTGCAATAAACTTATATACTAGATGAGTGTTTTTTTCTCAGTGTATTAAAGGGAAACAAATGTCAAAATGAAACTTTCATGATTCAGATAGAGAATGCAGTTTTAAGAGAAGTCCATTATCAAATTGTGCACAGTCTTTTTATAAGCACACTTTCTGAGGCACCAGCTGCTACTGAGCATGTGCAATATTTCACAGTGTATAAATTAGCCTATGATTGGTTGATGGCTGTCAGAGGACCGGCAAAAAAGGGCTAGATTATTTGCCCGTTTGCGGGAGCGCAATTATTAACCAGCCATTACAAATGTCTGGTTATTGCTACCGTGAGCTCAAATTAGCGCTCTGAAAATTAACCAGAGATTAGATTTCTGGTTAATTTTCTAAAAGTGCCCCAAATGCCCTCAAAATAGAGGTCATTATAGTTTTTTTTTTTTTTTTATAATCAAAGTTTTTTATTGAGGTAATATCAAATATACAAAACATCAAACAGTATACATTCAGCATCTTGCTATAATACATAGCACATATGTTATTAATAAAACATTGGCTGTAAATACGAGATACAACTTTTACATTCTGAGTTTACCTCTTTTCTATTTCGTTTCCTATGTCATAACACAAAAAAGAGTCTTTCAGTAATTCAAGCATCCTGAATAACTTATACATCCGATAGAGTGATAGACTAAACATAATATAAAAGTGTATTTATTATCTAAAACTATACATAATATAGGAAAACATAATATGTTGCTCCTATTTGATAGATACGGTAGGTAAACAGGTTATAAAATATGTAAAAAACCGTCATCAGATTCTAGATATATAAGGAAAAGGAATAGGAGCAACTTATGACAATATAATAACGACAGCGGATAAATACCGCTGATTTGTTCACAAAGAATAGGGGTGAACAATAGCCAAGTAGCTGAACAAGAGCTGCTCAAATAGAGTAGGGGGGAAAGGGTGGAGGGGTGGAGGGCGGTGTCAGCTAGTAAACTATGCATATAGATTTAGCGAGTGCAAAGCTCAATTAACAACTAACAGACAGACTAAACAGCCATAAACCAAATAACATCAGAGATACCCTTATAAACCTTACCTCTGTGGTGCAAACCCATATAAATCTATAGAGTATATGGGGGGGAGGGTAAGTTTGTAGATTAAGTAGAGGGGTAATCATCTTCTGCTTGACTCTCAATCATCTAGTAGGTGTGATAAGGAGGTAGAATAAGAAGGCTATAAACCCAGATAGCTCCGATTAAGCAAACTATATATTATGTACAATAAATGTCATCTAGGAGATTTTATGACGTCAAACAACATCTAACTAGGCAAATATTTAAATATGAAAAATAACAAGAGCTTTTGGACTGTTTAAAACTTGACAGTAAATCAAATGAGCTACGGCTACTATGGGAGCTTGTAACACCCCTAGGAAACTTAGCAGGGTTGTTCATCAAATCTGAATAAATGTGAGGATGCGGATTAAAACCGTAAAAGAAGATTCACCACGTTGGGTGAATGGCTAATATCACTCCCCCAGGAACTCACGTTAACCCGGGGGGGGGGGGGGGGAAGGTAGTTTAAATATAGACAGTGCGGATCAGTTATCTATTTTTCTCCAAAATGACTCTAAGTATACTTATATACATCTTGTTGCCACACATACGCTACACCTAAGTACCAGCGGAGCCTTTCTGTACTTATTGCTTCATTTACTCTGTACCCACACATTATAGTAACAGCTCCATAGTAGTGAATGATTACCCTAGACATCCAACCTTCAATAGTATGAGTCGTTTTTACAGTACATATATACACATATACCCCCAAGGACCAATTTGTTTCATAAGGTAACTGTCTGTTCACATAAAAATAAAGGTTAGACTAAGCAGCCAAGAAATAATATAGCTTTAGCGTTTGTATGACAACCTAAAGCGTGAATAACACCCATAACAGTATAAGCAATAATGTGGGATGGAATAATCTATTAACTTTTAACTTTTTAAGGGGGAAAACCAAACGCTATCTTATACTAAGTGCGGTAATAATAGCTATGTAGTCTCACCCATTACCTTGTTCTCTAGTACTCAGTATAAATTATAGGGATTAAACGTCTAAAACTTAAAACCTCCTATTCACACTAGCTTGAGAATACCTGACAAGAGGAAATGTCCTCTTAGAATATACTTGAATGGAAATAACAAAGCTCCATCTGATGTAAGATTAAACTCAACTCACCTCAACTGATTGGTAAGGGAATGAGAAAAAGAAGAGAACAACAAAAAAAAAAGTCTACGGGTTAAATTGCTATCTGAGATTATATGAGTGGGGATTGTTAATAATAGCTAGAGCTTCACATCCTTAATGTAATATAATAACTCCCGGCTAAAACAGAAACATGCAAATAATACGCATGTTTAGTGATAAAAACTCTGTAACAGTAGAGCTATGGAACAAAAAGGTATCAAACAGTATAGAGCAGATGAGAATCTCAGTGAGCATTTACGTTAGGTTTATAGCAGAGTCTCTTAGCAAATTGTCATTGCTATAAAGCGTGATAAGAGAACAGTGTCCTGCTGTGGCTTATGAGGAGGCTAACTGGGTGCTGCCCGATGTTCGTGTGACATCTAATTAGGGTCTTGAGAGATGGGGTAGTGGCGTGTTCCGGAGAAAACAAGTGTTGATATCCCTCAGAAGGTAGCAGTTACTGTCATAGCGTACTCCATGGGATTCAGGGGGAAGCATGCTACGGATCGGTAAGCTATGTGTTCGGCATATCCCCATGGGAGGTCAAATAGTTAACCTATGCCTAGTCTATGTGATATTGACAAGGAAAATAGAGCCCCCTCCGCTAGAAACAACCAGCCTGTAGTGGTGTCAGTGGAAAGTATTGATTTGCTGACCATCAGTTGCACTTTCAGCGGGGCATCTAGAAGCGGTCTAGTAGGTCCTATTGCCAGGGGATGGGGTAATCGCTTCTGAGAGGTTTGCCAAAATGGCGTGGGAAACTGTATTTGCGTCTGGTGCGTCCCATCTCTATAGTTCTCAGACTTCTTAACGTACTGACCTCTGGTTCTAGGGGTAGAGGGGACCATGCCAGAATGTTGTGTACCGCTCAATAATTTTGATACTCCGCATGTGCCAGGGAGGCCGGCCGCATCACTCCCGGCATCTGCAGTGGGCTCAGTAGAGACGAGCTTGGCTGGTACAGATCGGCGAAATTGTTGGTCCCATTCAGGTGAGTCATACAATGGGCGCTAAGGGAAACTTCCTGCTTCTCACTCCTGGACAAAATTGTGGGATCTGAAGGGGAGGCAGAAGACATGTCATCCATAAGAGGTACAAGTTCTTCTATCGGGAGAGCGCTGTGGTTGCGTACTCTGCAGAGCGAGGCAAGGTCTGCAAGCTGATAATCCATTTTGGCCTCCAAATCCCGTAAGAGGGAGCTGACTAATACATACAGCTCCCCCATAGCGGGGTAATGTCCCAGGGGTGTAGAGCTCTGTAGGCGTTTACACTTGAAGTATGTGCCTAATCTGTCCAGGTTCCAAATACATTCAATTATGGCTCAATTAACAGGTGCTAGGCAGAAGGAGGGTTCAAAGGCCCTGGTCCGTGAAGCGGTCTCTAGTTCAGTGGCTCCCCTTGATCCCTTATGTAGAGAAATGGATAAGAGCTTTCCTGATGTTATCTCCTCTCGATAGGAACAATAGGAAGAGTCTTAGAAATATGAGAACTGATTCCCGCCATTAGGCCTCTTCATGCTGGAGCGCTATTCCACTGAAACAGCTCTAAAGATATGTCTAAATGTGCTCTCTCTGAGGGTATTATTAAGGACACTTGTCCACAATATTGTATAAGAGTAAAATCCCTGTTTTTAGACAAGGAAATTTCAAAATAATTAACAAGTTTAGAGTTATAGGAGAGAGCCTCAGGGAAGCATGTCCGATCTCTTCAGTAGCTGGCTCCGCCCCCCGTCATTATAGTTTTTAATTACAAAAAATTTAGAATTTTTTTAAAAATAAAAAACAACTGCACTAGGCAGGTGGGAGTGGGGTGTACATTGTGGTCTATGGGAACTGTGTCTTCTCAGTAAATATATATGTATATGCTTATATACATATATATATGTATGTATGTATGTGTTAATACGTATAAATAAATGTATTAACACACAAATATATATGTATATACATATATCTTTAAAAATGCTGCCCATCACTGCACTACTTACCTCTTCACAGCGCGAGGATCTGATGCCGTCTCTGACGGCATCAGAACGAGGCTCCCATAGGAGCCTATGGAAGCGCACTCTCATGAGCGTAATGCTTCCTAGCAATGTGAACGCAGGCCCGCGTTTACATTGCGATTTACATTATCGTGCACTGGTTTTAAAAAGTGCAGCTCTAATATCGATTGCGCGCTCCACTTGTAATCTTGCCCAAATTAAGGGACATTTTGAATTTTTTTAGTATAAAAAAATTTTCATTCAAAATTCAGAGTAAGTGCTATTGCATTGTGTTTTTCATTATGCAATTTTACTGCATTTAAAGGGACAGTAAAGTCATGATTTAGATAGAGAATGACATTTTAAGAGGCTTTCCAATTTACTTCTATTATAAAGTTTGCACATTATTTTTATATACAAAGTTATTGAGGCACCGACTCCTACTGAGCATGTGCAAGAGTTCATAAGGTATACATATACTAGTCTGATGGCTGTCACATGATACAGGGGGCTGACAAATGTCCGAAAAAAAATCTTCTACTTATTTGAAATTCAGAGTAGGTGTTATTGCATTGTATTTTATTATACACGTGTTAATTATGGAATTCTACTGTATTTAGTTGTCCTTTAATAGTCCTTTAAACAGACAGGAAACCCCACATTTTTCTTTCATGATATGGATAGAATATACCATTTTAAACAACTTTTTAATTTACTTCCATTATAAAATGTACTTTATTATCATGTTATCCTTTGCTAAGGGAAAAGCATTGCACTACTGGCAGCTAGCTGAACACACTCTAGTTAACCAATCACAAGAGATAAATGTGTACAGGCACCAATCAGCAGCTAGCTCCCACTAGTGTAGGATATGTACGTATTCTTTATTAACAAGGGGTACCAAGAGAACGAAGCACATTTGAAAATAGAAGTTAATTTAAAAGTGTCTTAAAATTACCTGCTCTGTCTGAATCATGCATGTTTAATTTTGACTTTCCTATTCCTTTAAGAGCTAAACATTTGTGCGCGAGCAATAAAGGGTTTATCATGTGTGTTTGCTCTCATTGAGCTTATCGCTCATATTATAAGTTGAAAATAAACGCGATCGCTTTAGAGCAATTGCAATTTACGCTAGGATGATTACTGCTTCCTCAGAGTTCTGGTTAACTGTTTCGCAAAATAAAAAAGTGTCACAAAATGCATAAAAAATACATTACAAAGTACACTTACACTCATAATAACATTATCAAATAAAAATTATTCACTAAAGATATTGCACACAAAAGTTATAAAGGCTCAGATATGAGATATCAGGTGTTAGAAAAAACATGTACATGTCTAAAGATATATATAAATTAAATAAAAAATATATATGTCTATATGTGCGTACATATGTATTTATGTATTTGTGTATATATGTATTTATATGTTTATATGTGTGTACATATGTATTTATGTATTTGTGTATATATGTATTTATATGTTTATATGTGTGTACATATGTATTTATGTATTTATATGTTTATATGTGTGTACATATGTATTTATGTATTTGTGTATATATGTATTTATATGTTTATATGTGTGTACATATGTATTTATGTATTTATATGTTTATATGTGTGTACATATGTATTTGTGTATTTATGTATTTATATGTTTATATGTGTGTACATATGTATTTATGTATTTATATGTTTATATGTGTGTACATATGTATTTATGTATTTGTGTATATATGTATTTATATGTTTATATGTGTGTACATATGTATTTATGTATTTATATGTTTATATGTGTGTACATATGTATTTATGTATTTGTGTATATATGTATTTACAGACATATATACACATATAAACATATAAATACACATGTACACACATAAGACATAATATAAGTGCATTAGAGCCCTTTGCAGTTCAGCAGAAGAAAACATGAAAAAACACATTTATGAAATATTCATATTTAATAAAGTAATTTAGAGTATATTTATTGTAAATATTTCACCTTCCAATGTTCTGCACATAGAGAATATGTTCTATATATTTTTAAATAGATATTCCTATATATATATATGTGTATATCAATACCTATATATAATCATGTATATATATATATTTTTTATAGGTATAGATATATATGTACAAAAATACCATTAAATATATGTAGAAATATGTATTTATAAATAAATAGAAAATATTCTTCTATGTGAAGAACATTATAATGTGAAATATTCATATTTTCTTGTCAGGTTAGCGCACATGAGAATATGCGATCGTGTTTGCATAATTAACGAGCCCACTTGAGTGTTAATTGCGCTAGAAGATTTTGCACTCGTCGGGCTGCGCTTGTATTATGAGTTGAAAGTAAAGCTGTTTTCACTCACGCGCTAATTAGCGTTTCCCTTGTAATCTGCCTCGCAGGGGTCAATTTATCAAAATCCGCTGCTCCGTAACCTGTCTGCCTGCTCTAAGGCGGCGGACAGAAATCAACCCGATTGACACCCCTGCTAGCGGCCGATTCGCAAATCTGCAGGGGGCTGCATTGCACCAGCAGTTCACAAGAATTTATCGATGTGCAGTGGACATGATACGCTACATTGTATCATGTCCGCTCGCACATTAATAAATTGGCCCCTTAATGTTTAATGAATGCAAGAGAAGACAGTAAGTCTGTTTTGCCCATGCTCAGAAGAGGCCAGAATGCAATTTAAGTTACCAACATGTCAGCTCCCTCATCTCCCTGAGGTCAAGTAATACACTGATAAAGTGCTAATTTTGCAAGAAAACAAGTAAGTTGTTTGCTCTTTTTTAATTACAAAATCTGTTTCTTTTTATGTTTACTTTAATTTAGCAAATGTGTTTTTACTAAGAGAGCACTGTTTCATATCCCTTTAACTGAAGCAGACAAGGCTTGCCACCGTCATGTTATTTTCAAAAGTTATATTGTTTTGTTGTATCTTATTTCAGTAGATTGCAGATTTTTTTACTGGACATAATTAAATGGAAATTAAATCCAATTTTTTCTCTAATGATTTGGATTTGTGATTTTAAACAACTTTCTAATTTACTTGTATAATCCTTTTTTCTTTGTTCTCGTTGTATCTGGTGTAAAGCAGGGACGTATGCTTAGTAGCCAGCCCATTTCTGGAGCACAATATGGCAGAAGTTTTGGAAGAATGTTATAAATTTGCAAGAGCACTAGATTGCAGCACTATTCCCTGCTATGTAGTGCTCCAAACATCTATTCAGGTATCTTTTCAACAACAAATACCATGGAAACAAAGCAAATTTGATAATAAAAGTAAAATTGAAACTTTTTAAAATTGCATGTTCTGTCTGAATCACTAAATACATTTGTTTGGGTTTCATATCCCTTTAAACATTTTATATTTAATTCTAAAACTATTTTTTCAGATAGCATATTTTAAAAGAAATTCTGCTCCTCTGTTGTCTTGAATATGTTCCTCATAGGAAATAGCTCATGGATTTTCTTTAATAAACAAGTTCCAAATGACCCCATGAATGAATATTGAAATATTTGCGACAAATTAAATTTTGTCTGTGCGCATATCAAATACTTATACACTCACAACATATAGCTATACCAGTTGGTAAATCAATAATTCTAAATATGTGTGTAAGTGCCGACAAGGTTCCCTGGAGCAGTGGGTCTGCACACATGGTACTTAATTCTATGACAGGAGGTTACCATTAAATTATTTCATGTCCACAACTAAGCTGTTTAGAAAAGACATTTCTGGCATCAGCACAGCAAAATCCAGATGTTCTGCTAAACGTAGCTATTGTATGAGCAGGACGTTACAGGATTATTTATTAATGAAACTTATTAGAATGTTTAGTTAACTTAACAATGATTTTTTTTCCCATAATGATAAAATTCTTAGGATAATAGGAAAATGGTACCCTAAGTTTTTAACAGGATAATGGCTACCACAGTGTTGGATTTTTAAAACATCATATCTTGAATATACAGTATATGTGTAAAGGATGAAGTGTAGGATTGTCTAGTATGCAATTCCTCTTTAGAGGAAGCTGAATTGGTGTAACAATAATTGCAAAAAGGTAGAACCATTCGCCATTCTACAATCTCCAAAAAGGCGTGAAACCAATATCCAATGAGTAATATCTGCCCTAAGATGACCGATGCGTAAAACCAATATTATAAACTAGACTATACTTTTAATATAATTTACACCCCCATTCCTCTGTTTTGAAGGGTTATCTTCATAGTTTAGGGCTAAATTACAAGTGGAGCCCTATTTAGTGATTTCGCTCAAGCTTTAACACCACCAGAAATAATTTTTTTATGCCCGCGGGTGAGTTGAAAGTAAAAAATCTTTTTGCGACCGCGCTAATTTTTTCTCCCTGTAGACTTCAACAGATAGGGCAGAAGGAAAAAACTAACACTTATCACTCTCGCGCAAACCCAACAGGAGTTATTAATATTTCACATTATAGTATTCTTCACATACCAGAAAATTTTATATTTAAAAAATACATAACGCACCTTAATATAATTTATGTCAAGTTAGCGCACATGAAGAATTAGTGTGCACATAAACCTGACAGGAGTACACTAATTCTTCATGTGCGCTAACCCGACGAGTTATATTAAGGTGCATTCTGTATTAGTTAAATATAAAATATTGAAAAATATTAATATTTAATGTAAATAATTATTATAGCTTAAATAATTCTAAATAATATATAGAATATATATATATATATATATATATATATATATATATATATATATATACAATATATATATATATATATATATATATATTACAGTATCTATAATTATTTGTAATAATTATTGTTAATATTTTTTAAATGTAATATTTACATAATGCACCTTAAGATAACTAATTCTTATTTGCGCTAACACCGTGTTATACCTAAAGAACGAAATCCGAAGCATGTATAATAAAAATGTAATTTTTATTATTAAATATACATATTTAGGAATAGATGTATAGGTATATAACGATATATAGAAATATTTATTTAATTAAATTAGAAATAACACATTCCTGTATGTGAAGAACATTGGAATGGGAAATATTTACAGTAAAACACATAATTAAATATTATTAAAGAAGTATTATTTAGACTCTTATATTATAGCCCTTTGCAGTAAAATACATGGCCATATACCATATATCTTTAAACCCTTATAAAAAAAAATATATAACTATTTATATGAGTAATTTTGATCAGATAGCGTTTATACAAATGTAGCAGTTTATTTTAATGTAATTATGTTGTGTAACTTACCCAACATGCGTTAAATTTGAATGTGCTCAAATGAACGTGTTTACTTTCAACTTGTAGTACATGCTCAAATTAACGCACCCGCGATATTCTAATATTGCTCGTGCACAAACATTAGTGTGCCTCTTGTATTCTAGCCCTTAGTCTTTAGCCTCCTCCTAAAATTCGTCGTCTTCTTTCCCCTTCATTAGGTATCTGCAAATAACTGTATTTTCTGGAGAACTAATATAGCATTCAATATTACATTTAAATACTAAACCACATCAACTTACATTAAATTCTATATGAGTCAACATTTGAATTCTATTGCTCAAATCCAAATTTGATCCTCAAATTGAATTTAAAATTTGAATGTAAATTTTAATAAAGGAACTTTAAACAGTAGGTTTACAAAAATGAATCTCGACTTTCCTCCAAAAGTTTAATTGTTTAAATTGAAGTATTGTGGCCAAGATTTTTTTTTTCATGAATGAGCCAAAACATTTATACCAAACCTTCAGTTAATACTTTTGTTCATTAATTTTCAATCTGCCTTCATGGCATGCTTTCTTTTCCTATTACCTTCCATGTCTTTACCCATTCTACATATTTGCTCCATTCATTTCCCTATAATATTGTTTCTCCTTGTTCCTTAAATTTCATTCTTCCTTTTTATTCACCCTTTCCTCACCTTCCTCTCTGTGTCACCTTCTTCTCAATATCATTTGATATGATTTGAAACCACATATAAAAGTATCTTGGGAAATAGAAATACCTTTAGGAACGATTAGATTGAGTAGGTTAAAATAAGGTTATTTGTTGACTTTTTTTGTATGTACCCTCAGGTCACATCCTGTAAAAAAGAATTCTGGTTTACAAAACACTAAATTCCTAATTATTTCACATTTAGTGGCAGCGTGCCAATAGTCTTTTAGAGAGTGGTTGAATAAGTGTCACTGCTTTTTAAAAATGTATTTATTAATAAAAAAAGAACAATGGTATACAAAATAGTTATGGATGGTGAGTTAACACAACTTTCGGATTCCGTGGCTCGCTGGATTTCTGTATCTTTCT
Organism: Bombina bombina; assembly: GCF_027579735.1. Classification (NCBI taxonomy): domain Eukaryota; kingdom Metazoa; phylum Chordata; class Amphibia; order Anura; family Bombinatoridae; genus Bombina; species Bombina bombina. The sequence goes on from NC_069507.1 coordinate 66,948,607, forward strand.
TCAAAATAGTTATGGATGCAGAGATACTAAGATGTTATGCAAAATAGTACTCAACAATCACAAGATAAGTGATAAATAGAAGTTGATATAAACACACTCATAATTGAATATATCTGGTAAATCATTTAATCTGAATCACAATAGTATACTCTTTAACGACTGGCATATCATTGTTTTTTACATTTTTAAAGTGCATATAAAAGAGCACTATTTAAATATGTTAAAAATAACTTTTGCATGAAAATAAAATGTTACTTGGAAGTTGTTTATATTGATTTTAAGCATTAAGTGCACCTGGGCCTTAAAACCTGATTGCTTACTGGCTGAAATATAGATCTCCCAATGCTTTATTGGTGTAAAGTGACACACCTTTAAAACATAAAAAATAGAGAGATATATTCAAGCTTCGGAAAAATGAAAATGTGTCCAAATTTTGCTGATTCGTAAAGATGTTTGCCGAATACATTACTGGACCAAACAGAAGTAAAACATAATGATTGCTTGACGAAATCGATTCCTTCATTCGTTGATGCTGCTTGGCACCAAAAAAGGTGCAGAAATAGGGGGAAGGAGTTATTTTGTTTGGTTAATAAGCTCCTCTGTTTTAATGATGTACAGGGGGCCATTGATTTGTTAATTGTCCCCTGTCCAATCCTGCCATAGTATTACATAGACATGTGAGGCCATGAAAAATTTGGTTCAGCTAAATTTTTTCATAACTAATATTCAGGGAAATTAGTTTGCCGAATATTTGTTGGCTGCACTATTCAGTATTTGTTAAGTTTTAACTAAAACGAATGCTGAATATTCGTAAAATATTTACATTCATTTTTGGTAAACAAATGTAAATGTTCCAAAGCTACAGGTGAAAAAGTTTAGCTGTAGCTTTATACTTACCCGCACGTTGGAGAGTTGCGCTAATCTGTTCCTCTTTTTTACACAGCCCCCGGCCATGCTAATAGTAGGCTTAGCATGGCGGCTCCCAGGGCCTGCACTAAAGAACGTTCTCTGGGTCCATTGGTTCAGATAGTTTTTTTGTGGAAATGCAAATACGTGACAAAACTGAATGCACGTCTAGTACTACTAATTACTGATGTTAAGGACAGCCAGTCAGATACTAAGGGGCTAATTTACTAATGTCTGGTGAACATGATACGCTGTAGCATATCATGTCCGTCAGACATTGCTGAATGCCGACAGCATACAATGTCAGCATTTAACATTGCACAAGCAGTTCTAGTTAACTGCTTGTGCAATTCTGCCCCCTGCAGATTTGCGGCCAATCGCCGCTAGCAGGGGGTGTCAATTAACCCGATTATATAGGATCGGGCAGATTAATGTCCGCAGCCTCAGAGGTAGCGGACCAGTCTTAAAACCGCTGCTTCATAACTGCTGTTCGGCCATTCGGCCCTTGATAAATCGGCCCCTATATATAACATTGTAAGATTGGCCCAAAATCAATGCCATCTTTGACAAAATTCAGCTGAACAGAACGTTTAAAAAAATTGAAATGTATGCTTACCTGATAAATTTGTTTCTTTCTTGACATGGTGAGTCCACGGATCATCATAATTACTATTGGGAATATCACTCCTGACCAGCAGGAGGATGCAAAGAGTACCACAGCAAAGCTGTTAAATACCACTCCCTTACCCACAACTCCCAGTCATTCGAACAAATGGAAAGGAGAAAGGAAGTAATATAAGGTGCAGAGGTGCCTGAGGTTTCTGAAAAAATAATCTGTCTGAACACAGGGAGGGCCGTGGACTCACAGTGTCAAGAAAGAAACAAATTTATCAGGTAAGCATCAATTTCATTTTCTTTCTAATGACACTGTGAGTCCACGGATCATCATAATTACTATTAGGAATCAATACCCAAGCTAGAGGACACGGATGATAAGGGAGGGACAAGACAGTTAGCCTAAACAGAAGGCACTACTGCTTGAAGAACCTTTCTCCCAAAAACAGCCTCAGCCGAAGCAAATGTATCAAATTTGTAAAATATTGAAAAAGTGTGTAAAGATGACCAAGTGGCAGCCTTGCAAAGCTGATCTACAGAAGCTCCATTTTTGAAAGCCCAAGTAGAAGAAACAGCCCTCGTGGAATGAGCCATGATTTTCTCAGGAGGCTGCTGACCAGCAGTCTCATATACCAAGAGAATAACACTCCTCAACCAACAAGAAAGAGAAGTAGCCGTAGCTTTCTGACCTTTACGCTTCCCAGAAAAAACAACAAATAAAGAAGCGGACTGGTGAAAATCCTTAGTCGCCTGCAAATAATACTTTAATGCACGAACTACATCCAGATTGTGCAACAAACGTTCCTTATGAGAAGAAGGATTAGGACAGAAAGAAGGAACAACAATCTCCTGATTAATATTCTTAACAGAAACAACCTTGGGAAGAAAACCTAGTGCAGTACGTAGTACTACCTTATCAGAATGAAAAATAAGGAAAGGAGACTCACACTGCAACGCAGAAAGCTCCGAAACTCTTCGAGCCGAAGAGATAGCAACTAAAAACAAAACCTTCCAGGTTAACAACTTAATATCCAAAGAATGCATAGGCTCAAACGGAGCCTGTTGTAGAACTCTAAGAACTAAATTATGACTCCAAGGAGGACTCACAAACTTAACCATAGGCCGGATTCTAACCAAAGCCTGACAAAAAGACTGAACATCTGGCACATCCACCAGACGTTTGTGCAACAAAATAAATAAAGCAGAAATGTGATCCTTCAGGGTACTAGCAGATCAACCCTTCTCCAGACCCTCCTGGAGAAAAGATAATATCCTCGGAATCCTGACTCTGCTCCAAGAGTAGCCTCTATATTCACACCAATACAGATATTTATGCTATATCTTATAATAGATCTTTCTAGTCACAGGCTTACGCACCTGAATCCTAGTCTCAATAATCGACTCAGAAAAACCACGCTTGGATAGAATCAAGAGTTCAATCTCCAAACAGTTAGCTTCAGAGAAATGAGATTTGGATGAAGGAAGGGCCCCTGAAGTAGAAGGTCCTTCCTTAACGGAAGACTCCAAGGTGGGGAGGATGACATCTCCACCAGATCTGCATACCAGATCCTGCGAGGCCACGCCGGTGCAATGAGAATCACTGACGCCCTCTCCTGTCTGATCTGAGCAATGACCCAAGGAAGAAGGGCAAACGGTGGAAACACGTATGCCAGACTGAACTTCCAAGGAACTGCTAGAGCATTTACCAATACAGGATCCCTGGACCTCGATTAGTAGTTTGGAAGCTTGGCATTATGATGAGATACCATAAGATCCAACTCCGGCTGACCCCATTTGAGAATCAAGCTGGAAAACACCTCTGGATGAAGTTCCCACTCCCCTGGATGAAAAGACTGTCTGCTCAGAAAATCCACTTCCCAATTGTCCACCCCTGGAATGTGGATCGCAGATAAACAGCAGTTGTGAACCTCCGCCCACTGCATAATCTTGGTTTCCTCTGTCATGGCCAGGGAACTCCGAGTCCCTCCTTGATGATTGATGTAAGCCACTGACGTATTGTTGTCCGACTGAAACCTGATAAACTGGGTTAAAGCTAACTGAGGCCAGGTCAAAAGAGCATTGAATATTTCCCTCAGCTCTCGAAAATTTATGGGAAGAATCAACTCTTCCCAAGACCATAGATCCTGAGCTTTCAATGAGCCCCAGACAACTCCCCATCCCAGCAGACTGGCATCCGTGGTCACGATCACCCAGTTAGGTCTGCGAAAATAGGTTCCCTGAGAGAGAAGATCCTGAGACAGCCACCACAGAAGAGAATCTCTTGCAGCCTGATCTAGAACAATCTTTGGAGACAGATCCGTATAATCCCCGTTTCACTGTCTGAGCATGCATAACTGCAGAGGTCTGAGATGGAACCGAGCAAACGGAATGATGTCCATGACTGAAACCATCAGACCAATAACCTCCATACACTGGGCCACCGACGGCCGAGGAGAGGACTGAAGAGCTAGGCAAGAAATGAACATCTTTGATTTCCTTGCTTCTGTCAAAAAAATCTTCATTTCTAGAGAATCTATAATGGTTCCCAAGAATACCACTCTTGTAGACGGAATCAAGGAACTTTTTCCTAAATTCACCTTCCAACTGTGGGAGCGCAGAAAAGACAACAACACTGTGTGGCAGTTTGCTAGTTGAAAAGATGGCGTCTGAACTAGAATGTCGTCCAGATAAGGAGCTACCACAACCCCCTGCAATCTGAGCACTGCCAGTAACGCACCAAGGACCTTTGAAAACACCCTGGGCGCAGTTGCAATACCAAAAGGAAGAGCCACAAACTGAAAATGCTGGTCTAGGAAAGCAAATCTTAGAAACTTGTAATGTTTCTTGTGGATGGGAATATGCAGATACGCATCCTTCAAATCCACCGTAGTCATGAACTGACCCTCTTGAACCAGAGGAAGAATTGACCGAATAGTTTCCATCTTGAAAGACGGAACTCTGAGAAACTTGTTCACACACTTGAGATCTAGGATGGGTCTGAAAGTTCCCTCCTTTTTGGGAATGATAAACAGATTGGAATAGAAACCTAGTCCCTGCTCCTGAACTGGAACAGGAACGATCACTCCCATGTCGGAAAGATCCTGAACACAATTTAACAATGCCCTTCTTTTTATCAGGTCTACAGATAACCTGGAAAGAAGAAACCTGCCCCTGGGAGGAAAAGTCTTGAACTCCAGTTTGTATCCCTGGGACACAATATCTACCACCCAGGGATCTGAAACATCTCAAACCCATGCTTGAGCAAAAAAGGAAAGCCTTACCCCCACATGATCCGATCCCGGATCAGGGGCAGACTCTTCATGCTGACTTTGAGTCAGCAGCAGGCTTCTTAGATTGCTTCCCCTTACTCCAGGACTGATTGGACTTCCAAGAAGGCTTGGACTGATTCTGCTTGGAGGAGGAAGAGGAAGACTTACCAGAAAAGTTACGAAAGGAACGAAAATTACTCTGACGACCCTTCTGCTTATTTCTCTTATCCTGATGGAGAGAATGCCCCTTCACTCCAGTAATATCAGAATTAATCTCAGCCAAACCCGGCCCAATCAAGGTCTTACCCTTGTAAGGAATGGATAAAAGCTTAGATTTAGATGAGACATCCGCAGACCAGGACTTTAACCATAAAGCCCTGCACGCCAGAACAGCGAAGCCAGAAATCTTTGCTCCCAATTTAATGACCTGTTAAGAAGCGTCTGCAATAAAATAATTAGCCAACCTTAAAGCTCTAATTATATCCTGAATCTCCTCCAGAGGAGTATCCTGCTGAATAGAATCAGACAATGCATCAAACCAATATGCAGCCGCACTGGTAATAGTAGCAATACACACAGCAGGCTGCCATTGGAACCCCTGGTGAACATACATCCTTTTAAGTAAAGCTCCAACTTCTTATCCATGGGATCCTTGAAAGAACAAATATCCTCAATAGGAATAGTGGTCCTTTTGGCCAAAGTGGAAATGGCTCCTTCTACCTTAGGAATCGTCTGCCAAGATTACTTAATAGAATCCGCAATAGGAAACATCTTCCTAAAAACAGGTGAAGGGGAAAAAGGAATTCCAGGCTTCTCCCATTCCCATGAAATAATCTCTGAAACACGATCTGGAACAGGAAAAACTTCTGCCACGGTAGGGACCTCAAAAAACGTATTAAGTTTACTAGCCTTCTTGGGAGTAACTATGACCGTCGAGTCAGAGTCATCCAAGGTAGACAAAACCTCCCTAAGTAACAAACAGAGGTGTTCCAGCTTAAATCTGAAAGAAACAACCTCAGAATCAGCAGACGGAATTACACTATCAGAGTGAAATTTTACCCTCAGGCGCCACAAAAGTATCTTCTTCCTCAGACCTATAGGAAGAAACATTTGTCATAACTGCAACAGATTCAGAAACCTTATACTTCCTCTTGCTTTTCCCCTGTAACACAGGAAAAGAAGACAAAGTCTCAGAAACAGCAGAGGATGTGTGAGTAGCCATATCCTGCAAAAAAAAAAACAACCTGAGATGAAACTGCATGTGAAGAGGATAGAGATTTAGATGATTGGGGAGAAAGCTGCGATATAGCTTGAACAGGAGACTCCTGAACAACATTCGCCTTAGAAAAAGAAGGCTTTGAATCAAAAAGCCTATCCCTGTACTGTAATGTTCTCTCTATACATGAAGAACAGAAAGGATTAGCATTGAGACATAAATTGCAAGTAACAGCTTGCAAGTCTTCTTGGTCCATCTTACTCACAAATTAAACAAAAAAATCAATTGTGTCCCAAAAAAAAACAACATTACTGCCCCCTTAAATAACATTAATAAAAATAAAAGCCCAATAAAAAACTCACCGAGTCCTTATTTAACACTTCTACACCTCAGCAAGTCTTGCTGAGGTGCAAAAACTAGCCTCCTACCGACCGGAGTATACACAAACTCCCAAACGATCCAGACCTCACTCTCACAATGACCGCTCCAACATAGCACCAGAGCAGCAGAGGAACAACCTATAAAATAACCTTTAGATAAAAACAGCACACACCCAAAAGCACACAAGCAGGAATAAATTAACCATAAGTGCCAGACTTTCTGTCAGTACTTACCTCCATAATAATCTGCCCGGCAGCAGGGCAGCTCACAAAGTTTGAAAGGCATCACTCCTTACATGGACCTGTGGAAAAAAACAAAAAAGACTGAGTAAACCTACTGAGGCTTTTGAAAAAAAGGGCAGCACAAACTACATGGGAGGCGCAGAGGGGATTATACCCCCCCCCAAGTTCCCAAATGCTTAAAAGCCACCATTGCTCTACTGAAGAGACTGACATGGACTACAGCTACACCCCAAAAAACTAAGCAAAACTGCTCTGCTTAAAAAATAACAAACTCTTGATTGAAGAATCAGACACCTAACTTGCAACTGATACAAGCAAAGAGAATGACTGAGGGTTGTGGGTAAGGGAGTGGTATTTAACAGCTTTGCTGTGGTGCTCTTTGCCTCCTCCTGCTGGTCAGGAGTGATATTCCCAATAGTAATTATGATGATCCATGGACTCACAGTGTCATTAGAAAGAAAACTAAAACAAATGTTTCGGATTAACTAAATCACATGTCTAGTAAAAAACTTTTTTTTTTTTTTCGCCAGTGCAGGCACATCCATTAAGACACCAATGTATTTTGAAATGCCCTCTTTTAGATGCAACAAAAGAAACAAATGGCATTGCATTCCTTTAACTGTAGCTCCCGAAAAAAGAAAGGGAATAGAAAAATAAAGCATGAAAGAGAGCTGGAACAAGAGTAGATTGTAGCAACCAATTGAGAAAGCTATAAAACTGAGTAGGTGGCAATCAACTTTTTTATACCCTCATCCTAAGCCTGGTTAACCACAAGGCAACCGGTCTAAAGTCCCATCAAAATGAAACAACTAATTTTTTATTTTTTTTAAAGCACATTGTTTCATGCTTCAGCTCCCTTACCTATGCTTTGTCAATGTCTATCCTATTCTCCTTGGCCTGAACAAAACAATGGGGCATATTTAACAATATGCGAGCAGACATGATATGAAGTAGCGTATCATGTCCGCTACACATCGATGCCCATCGATAAATGCCGACAGCATATGATGTCGGCATTTATCATTGCACCAGCATTTCTTGTGAACTGCTGGTGCAATGCCGCCCCCTACAGATTTGCAGCCAATCGACCGCTAGCAGGGGGTGTCAATCAACCCGATCTTATTTGATCGGGTTGATTTCTGTCCGCCGCCTCAGAGTAGGTGGACAAGTTATGGAGCAGCAGTCTTCTGTTTCCGGCGAGCCTTAAGCTCCATACGGAGCTTGATAAATATGCCCCAAAGGATGAGAAAAAAGTGACTACTTTGCAACTTCATGGCTACTGAAACATTTTTTGAGCGCTGAAGGTACTACAAAAACCATTGGGGTGTTTATAAGTGCAATTTTGTTAATACAGACACATCTTAAGGTATAAGTGAACTTTTATAGGTGTCAGGGGCCCCGAGATATTATCTTCTAAAGGTGGTACTAGACTAGGTGGCTTTAATATGACCCTGCAACTAGAAATACAAGAGTAATGCAAAAGAGGGGTACTGCCAATTACAGTAGTAATAATAAAGCCTAATAAGGTTGGACTTATCACACTGAGCAGTGGAGGCTCCTCCATATGTACACTGTCGCACGTGAACCCCCAGGGGGCAGAGGAGGGGGGGGAATGAGCAGAAGAAAAAAAAATGAGAAAAAAAAATTATGAAAATTTTTATTTTTATTTATATTATTTTATATTATATTTATTAATAAATGTATTATTTTCCTGTGTGCTGTCTGTGTCTGTGAGACTGTGCAGTGTAACTATCATCATGCATATGATATTAGGCTGAAACCTGAAAGTGGAAAGGGCTGTTTTGCCTATACTTCTATGTATCGCACATGCTGTGCAGTGCGATACATAGAAGTATAGGCAAAAGCACTTTCCACTTTAAAACTGCATTGACTGCAGCGCCACCTACAGGCCAGCCCATAGCCTTCCTGTTCGCACAGCTCTTAGTGTGCGGGAGCCAGCTGTCACGTGACACTCGCACACTAAGAGCTGAGCTGACTAGAGATTCTCCTACCTAACTGAGCTCTGTACTACAAAGTCCAGCATACATTGCAGAGTTTCCAGGAAGTACAGAGGCCATATTGGATCCCATTGAGATCGCTCCTGATTGCATCAATTGATTCATAAGCAAGCAGATTGCGAGACGACTGGTGGCAGAAGCATTCACCAAAGCATTATGGCTGCGATTGATGTAGAGAGGGCTGCCTTCTGTAAGTACCCATTATGCTAAATATAAATGTACCACAAAGGCAGGGGTAGCAGTCACCCATGTTTAATCCAACCTCTGAAGGAACGGAGCTGGCAGCTGAATTAACTTTCTATAAGTTGTTATATGAGTACTACTAGAAAGCTCCGCTCCTTCAGAGGTTGGATTAAACATGGGTGACTGCTACCCCTGCCTTTGCGGTAAACTACATTTCCCATATTGTATAGGAAATTGAGCCTGCACAAGTGCAAAGGCGCCACCTATAGACCACCCTTTTGCAGCTTCTTTTGAATTTTATCGTAACTGCTAGCCGGCAAGTAGTTTATTTTATTTATTGTGAAATGATATAACACTAGTGGGTCATTGGTGTAAAAACTGCACACTCTGAACTGGTTTGCCCTGTGCTGTGGGGCTTACTGTAGTTGGAGTACTGGGCACTGAGAGGCTGGCAGCAGCCAGACAGGAGCAGCTGTAGCAGGAAGCAGAGGGAGAGATGCAGTGCACTGGAGGTCTGTACCTAAGGGCTCACTGGGGTGGCTGACAGGTGTCATGGCACTTGCAGGAAGAGGGTTGTCGTGTCTTACATATTTCTCAGATAGTTGCAGCTGTACCCACTGTGCTAGACAACATGTAGTATTAAACACTAACCTTACAGTGCCAGTGTGTTATGTATATGTATATATAGATCTGTGTCTGCAGTGCATTTACTTTCTAAGATTTTTTTCTAAGATTTGTTGGCATTTTTTATTAGAAATCATCATTTTATATACATAAATTATATGTATTTTGTTTTATTTATGCTGAGAAAAGGAACATACTTTTCAAAACATTGAATACCTATATTTAGAATGTGAGTGTATACATAAATAAGATAAAAGTATAATATAATATATATATATATATATATATTATATATATATATATATATATATATATATATATATATATATATATATATATATATATATATATATATATATGTATATACAGAGGCGTAACTAGAAACCACAGGGCCCAGGTGCAAGAATCTAAGAAGCCCCCCCCCCAAACCACCCCTCCCCCCCTCCAAAAAAGGGTGAATTTTATACATATATTTTTTTTTTTTTTTACATTACACAGAAAAAAAATGTGAATCAGATTACATGTCTGCAAAAGGAGGTACCCTGTGCCCACAGTCTCTGAGATGGTCTGACCCCCTATTACTGTATATATATATATAGTGACACTATTTAACCCCCCAGTACTGTATATAGTAAGTTAGTGACACAGTCTGTAATCTGCCGGTGAGATGGCCGGCCTGACCCTACCCGCCCAGTACTTTATAAAGTGACCACAGTAGTCAGTGACATGGTCCACCCCCCCATACTATATATAGTGGTACTGTATAGTGACACTGTTTACCCCCTGCCCCCCCATGCTGTAGTAACAACGCCTGTAATTTGCTGGTTCCACAAACATACACAAACACACATACATGCATAAATACACACACAGTCACATACATACACACACTCACACCATACACACACACATAAACACCAATGGGTAAAACAGAAACACTAACCCCGGTAGTCATGTCACACTCACATGATATCAGTGCAGGCAGTGGTAGGTTAACGTTTTTTATAAAAAAAAAATATATATATAAAAAAAAATAATTTTTTTTTAAAGCTGGGCCCCCACTCTCAGGGGCCCAATCGCACCTGCGTCCTCTGCACCCCCTGTAGTTTCGCCCCTGTGTATATATATATGTGTATATATATGTATATATATATATATATATATATATATATATATATATATATATATATATATTTATAGCAAAGATGTGCACTCTCACTTATCAACGGCTGCCAGGGTGCTAGTAAAACTTGAATATAACAGAACAAAATGCTTGCACTCACTGGTTCCTTTACTCAGCACCTGGGCAGTCACTTTTAATTTTGGAGCCAGGATGGCTTATACATAATTTTCTAATAATATGTTAACACTTGATTGTTTACAGTGTGACTCATAGGTCACCATGGTTACCAGTTTGGCGGTTTTTTTGCTCTAATTGGGGGGAGGGGTTTGTTTGCCACAATGTATAAAGTCACTATTGTTTGATGCACGCGTTGTCTGAAGAAGGGGATATATTGTCCTCGAAACGTCACAGTTTTTTGTTCTAAGTAAAAGTTTTTCATAAAAAGACCAGTGAGTGCAAGCATTTTGTTCTGTTATATATATATATATATATGTGTATATATATATGTGTGTGTGTGTGTGTATATATATATATATATATATCCTTATACTGCGGCTGCCCCAGTGACAGGACTCTTGTACCCAGTATATATATATAAAATAAAATGAGCCATCTGAGGGGCGGAGCTAGTGCTCCACCATCTTCAAAAGTCACCAGCCACCACTGACACTGAGTAATCTCCAGCAGTTGAAATATAGATAAGATGTCAACATAGTACAGCAACACCCATTGAAGTGTATCTCTATAATATGCCCATATATGGAGATAGCAGACTGGATAATGTTTTAAAGGAAATTAGTTTAAAGTATTACAAGACAGAGTATGATGTAAAGTCATCCAGACGGTTAAATAAATCTTTAAACAATGGTATAAAATTTCAAAACAGAATAGATGCTGCAGATAAGAGCGGGGAATGAGAGGAGATAAAGCTAGTGTACAGATATAAATATATAGAGAGAATACACAGGGGGGAAATTAATCTTAAAGTATAACAGGAATGATGTTTTTTTTTAGTAAAGCGTAACTTTTTAATCCAGCGTAACAGCTAAACAGAACTCTGGGGGTCGATCCGATAAAAATCGTCGCCCGCAAAAGCCGGCGACGCCAAGAATTGCGCGGATTTGGTATCCTATATACGGCGTAAGCTAGAAGTTACGCGCGTATATTTCTGCCGTCGCCCGCAGTTTTTTGGGCCATAGGCAGGTATACCAAACCCGCGCAGTTTGGTATCCAATATGCAGCGTAAGGACTTACGTGGCGAAAATGGAGAAAACTTACTCCATTTTCACCTCGCCACAAAAAGCAGCCGTAAGAAGCCTTACGCTGACTATTGGAGCCCCGTAACTCCCTAAACTAGCTGCTAAAATAAACCTAACACCTAACGCATGCGCAATGTCTATCTCCATGTCAACCGCGATCTTCTAAAATAAACCTAACACCTAACGCATGCGCAATGTCTATCTCCCTGTCAACCGCGATCCCCCCCCCCAAATCCCTAATAAAGTTATTACCCCCTAAAACGCCGCTCCCGGACCCCGCCGCCATCTACATAAACTAACCCCCTACTGTGAGCCCCTAAAACCGCCGCCATCTACCTTATCTATCCCGTAATCTGACCCCTTACACCGCCGCCACCTATATAAAAATTATTAACCCCTAATTTAATCTACCTACCCCGCCGCCAGCTATGTTATCTATATTAACCCTAAGTATATTATAGTTAATATAGTTATTACATTATATATATTAACTATATTAACCCTAATTATATTAGGGTTAATATAGTTAATATAGTTACTATAGTATTTATATTAACTATATTAACTCTATCTAACCCTAACACCCCTAACTAAATTTATATTAAATTAATCTAATTAATTTATAAACTAAAATATTCCTATTTAAATCTAAATACTTACCTATAAAATAAACCCTAAGATAGCTACAATATAATTAATAATTACATTATAGCTATGTTAGGGTTAATATTTATTTTACAGGTAAATAGTTAATTATTTTAACTAGGTATAATAGATATTAAATAGTTATTAACTATTTAATATCTACCTAGTTAAAATAATTACCCAATTACCTGTAAAATAAATCCTAACCTAAGTTACAAATACACCTACACTATCAATAAATTTAATAAACTACTAACATCTATCTAAAAATACAATTAAATTAACTAAACTAAATTACAAAAAAAAAAAACCACTAAATTACAAAAAATAAAAAAAAGATTACAAGATTTTTAAGCTAATTACACCTATTCTAAGCCCCCTAATAAAATAATAAACCCCCAAAATAACAAAAATTCCCTGCCCTATTCTAAATTAAACAAATTTCAAAGCTCTTTACCTTACCAGCCCTTAAAAGGGCCTTTTGTGGGGCATGCCCCAAAGAATTCAGCTCTTTTGCATTCAACAAATACAATCACCCCCCCCCCCCCATTACAACCCACCACCCACATACCCCTATTCTAAACCCACCCAAACCCCCCTTAAAAAATCCTAACACTACCCCCCTGAAGATCTCCCTACCTTGTCTTCACCACACCGGGCCGAACTCCTGATCCGATCCGGGCGATGTCGTCCTCCAAGCGGCAAAGAAGAAATCTTCCTCCGGCGACGTCTTCCTCCAAGCGGCAGCAAAGTCTTCATTCTTCCGGCGGCATCTTCAATCTTCTTTCTTCGCTCCGCCGCCGCGGAGCATCCATCCCGGCCGACTGCTAAACTTGGAATGAGGTACCTTTAAATGACGTCATCCAAGATGGCGTCCGCCGAATTCCGATTGGCTGATAGGATTCTATCAGCCAATCGGAATTAAGTTAAAAAAATCTGATTGGCTGATTGAATCAGCCAATCAGATTCAAGTTCAATCCGATTGGCTGATCCAATCAGCCAATCAGATTGAGCTCGCATTCTATTGGCTGATCGGAACAGCCAATAGAATGCGAGCTCAATCTGATTGGCTGATTGGATCAGCCAATCGGATTGAACTTGAATCTGATTGGCTGATTCAATCAGCCAATCAGATTTTTTTAACTTAATTCCGATTGGCTGATAGAATCCTATCAGCCAATCGGAATTCGGCGGACGCCATCTTGGATGACGTCATTTAAAGGTACCTCACTCCAAGTTTAGCAGTCGGCCGGGATGGATGCTCCGCTGCGGCGGAGCGAAGAAAGAAGATTGAAGATGCCGCCGGAAGAATGAAGACTTTGCTGCCGCTTGGAGGAAGACGTCGCCGGAGGAAGATTTCTTCTTTGCCGCTTGGAGGACGACATCGCCCGGATCGGATCAGGAGTTCGGCCCGGTGTGGTGAAGACAAGGTAGGGAGATCTTCAGGGGGGTAGTGTTAGGATTTTTTAAGGGGGGTTTGGGTGGGTTTAGAATAGGGGTATGTGGGTGGTGGGTTGTAATGGGGGGGGGGGTGATTGTATTTGTTGAATGCAAAAGAGCTGAATTCTTGGGGGCATGCCCCACAAAAGGCCCTTTTAAGGGCTGGTAAGGTAAAGAGCTTTGAAATTTGTTTAATTTAGAATAGGGCAGGGAATTTTTGTTATTTTGGGGGTTTATTATTTTATTAGGGGGCTTAGAATAGGTGTAATTAGCTTAAAAATCTTGTAATCTTTTTTTTATTTTTTGTAATTTAGTGTTTGTTTTTTTTGTAATTTAGTTTAGTTAATTTAATTGTATTTTTAGATAGATGTTAGTAGTTTATTAAATTTATTGATAGTGTAGGTGTATTTGTAACTTAGGTTAGGATTTATTTTACAGGTAATTGGGTAATTATTTTAACTAGGTAGATATTAAATAGTTAATAACTATTTAATATCTATTATACCTAGTTAAAATAATTAACTATTTACCTGTAAAATAAATATTAACCCTAACATAGCTATAATGTAATTATTAATTATATTGTAGCTATCTTAGGGTTTATTTTATAGGTAAGTATTTAGATTTAAATAGGAATATTTTAGTTTATAAATTAATTAGATTAATTTAATATAAATTTAGTTAGGGGTGTTAGGGTTAGATAGAGTTAATATAGTTAATATAAATACTATAGTAACTATATTAACTATATTAACCCTAATATAATTAGGGTTAATATAGTTAATATATATAATGTAATAACTATATTAACTATAATATACTTAGGGTTAATATAGATAATATAGCTGGCGGCAGGGTAGGTAGATTAAATTAGGGGTTTATCATTTTAATAGAGATGACGGCGGTGTAAGGGGCTTAGATTAGGGGTTAATAATTTTAATATAGATGGCGGCGGTGTTAGGGGCTCACTTTAGGGGGTTATAGATATAATATAGCTGGCGGCGGGGTACGGGAGCGGCGGTTTAGGGGTTAATAATTTTATTAGGTTGCGGCGGGGTAAAGGAGCGGCGGTTTAGGGGTTAATAGCTTTTTTATTGTTAGGATAGTGAGGGGGGATAGCGGATAGAGGGTTAGACAGTGCGGGCTATGTTAGGGAGGCGTGTTAGACAGTGCGGGCTATGTTAGGGAGGCGTGTTAGACAGTGCGGGTGTTTTAGACTTTAGTCAGGTTTTATAGGCGCCGGCAGATTCTAACGTGGCGCAAGTCACTGGCGACGCCAGAAATTTGTACTTACGCAGATTTCTGGACATCGCTGGTTTGTGAGACTTACGGCACGTTAGCATCTGACGGCGACCTATATGGGATAGCTCGAGTTGCGAGCTGAAACTGCGGGCGACGCCGGTTCCCTCGCTTGCGCCGCAAACTGCGATCGATATCGGATCGCGCCCCTGAAGTCTCATTAAAAGTGTAAATCGCAATTGTGCTCTCATATTCACGTTTACTTTCAAGGGTGCAAACTTGTGCACTAATTATTGTGCTAAAATAGCGTGCCACTTGTAAACTAGCCCTTAATTCACATTTGTGATTTCAATCCTTATCTTTAGAATATTAACTATTTGTATAAATATTTTTATACTTTTTATGTGTTTCTAAAATGTATGTGATATTGTTTATTTTATATATATATATATATATATATACATATATATATATATATATATACATATATATATATATATATATATATATATATATATATATATATATATACACACATTCATATATACTCACACAAATAAATATAACAATTATTTTTTCATAAATAAAAAGTTATAAAAAGCTTTTAAAGTGTACCACTCTACTCCTTACTGAATAATTGGAATGTCCCCCACTGAAAAAGTTGGCTTATTCAGCAGAGGAACATCCATTTTTCAAAAAACAAATCACTGTAATACATTTTGAAATATTGTTTAAAGTGAATGTAAATTTTGATGCTAAAGTGCCCATTTTTTTAAAATTTGATTAAAAACAAGAGCACTTTAATTTATCAAAATGTACATTTCACTCCTGTTGTGAAAAAATAGTTACCTTTTAAACTTGACAGCCGCTCCAGCTTACCTTGGTCGTCACAAGCCAGAAATGGTGGATTGGTCATCCTCCAATCACGGCTTCCCCCCAGGGGAATCAGTGTCTGATTCAACGCTATGATTGGAGGAAGCTGGATTCCTCATTTTAGACCCAGGAAGAGGCTTTGCAACGGGCGGAAGAAGCTGGGGCGGCTGTCAAGTTTAAGAGGTATTTTCACAACATGAGTGAAATCTAAATTTTGATGAATTAAAGTGCCCCTGTTTTTAATCAAATTTTTAAAAAACGGGCACTTTAGCATCAAAATTTACATTCATTTTAAAGAAGAACAGAGAATTTTTTTTAGTATTATTATTATTATTATTACTACCCTTTTAAACACCAGTGGCTAAGCACGCACTAGTTATTGTAGCAACTCAAAACCTCAAAGCTACTAAATGTCATAAACGTGTAGGTTTTTTTTTTTCCACATGTGCAATGCTCTACCAGACAAAGGAGAGAAAAAACCCCCAAAAAACTAGCAATAGGTAGTAGAAGATGGTATTTAGCTTTGTAGTCAAAAAGTCGAAGTCGAGCACAGTTAATGCACGAGTACGAGCGTTCAATAAACCTTTTGCTCGATACTGTTAATTTTATATTTTTTTGGTGATGCTCTGCACATCTGAAAACACAATATGGGCACATGCAAGCCCAGAAAAACACAACCTTGCACATTGTGCTCAGGTTTCATTTGCTTCCACACTCCCTGCGCGCTGTGACTGCTTCCTAAATGAGATGATTAATATAAACACTAATTAAAGTTTATTCTCCCCCACCCCCCGCGTATTCTCTTGTGATTGCAGAGCTGTAATCCTGATCCAAATCATTTGTTGCTCTTGGGGATTTGGGGTTTGTGTTAGTAAGACATATTCTGGTAATGGATTTAAAGCACTCTACAGCCAAGGTAGAAGACTCTGCTATAGTTTCAGTGAGCAGTTAGACTTTATCTGTATTATGATATTTTCTAGACACGCAGCAACATGACCGTGCACGCACTATAACATACAACACCAGTTCTTTAAGAACCTTTTCCTAAAATGTAGAAAAAGTAAAGGTTTTGTATTATAAAGAAGTTAGAGAACCTGTTTCTAAATTTCAGAAACTCACCACTGCATGTAACTTATAACACACATATCACACAGGAATACATGCATGCACACATATCACACATGAATACAAACATGCACATATATCACACAGGAATACATACATGCACACATATCACGCAGGAATACATGCATGCACACATATCACACAGCAATACATGCATGCACACATATCACACAGGAATACATACATGCACACATATCACACAGGAATACATGCATGCACACATATCACACAGTAATACATGCATGCACACATATCACACATGCATACTTGCATGCACACATATCACACAGCAATACATGCATGCACACATATCACACAGGAATACATGCATGCACACATATTACACAGGAATACATGCATGCACACATATCACACAGGAATACATGCATGCACACATATCACACATGAATACAAACATGCACATATATCACACAGGAATACATACATGCACACATATCACACAGGAATACATGCATGCACACATATTACCCAGGAATACATGCATGCACACATATCACACATGAATACAAACATGCACATATATCACACAGGAATACATACATGCACACATATCACACAGGAATACATGCATGCACACATATTACCCAGGAATACATGCATGCACACATATCACACAGGAATACAAACATGCACATATATCACACAGGAATACATACATGCACACATATCACACAGGAATACATGCATGCACACATATCACACATGAATACATATATGCACACATATCACACAGGAATACATTAATGCACACATATCACACAGGAATACATGCATGCACACATATCACACATGCATACTTGCATGCACACATATTACACAGGAATACATACATGCACACACATTACACAGGAATACATACATGCACACATATCACACAGCAATGCATACATGCACACATATCACACAGGAATATATACATGCACACATATTGCACAGGAATACATGCATGCACACATATTACCCAAGAATACATACATTCACACATATCACACAGGAATACATGCATGCACACATATCACACATGAATACAAACATGCACATATATCACACAGGAATACATACATGCACACATATCACACAGGAATACATGCATGCACACATATTACCCAGGAATACATGCATGCACACATATCACACATGAATACAAACATGCACATATATCACACAGGAATACATACATGCACACATATCACACAGGAATACATGCATGCACACATATTACCCAGGAATACATGCATGCACACATATCACACAGGAATACAAACATGCACATATATCACACAGGAATACAACATACATGCACACATATCACACAGGAATACATGCATGCACACATATCACACATGAATACATACATGCACACATATCACACAGGAATACATTAATGCACACATATCACACAGGAATACATGCATGCACACATATCACACATGCATACTTGCATGCACACATATTACACAGGAATACATACATGCACACATATTACACAGGAATACATACATGCACACATATCACACATGAATACATGCATGCACACATAATACACAGGAATACATACATGCACACATATCACACAGGAATACATGCATGCACACATATCACACATGAATACATACATGCACACATATCACACAGGAATACATTAATGCACACATATCACACAGGAATACATGCATGCACACATATCACACATGCATACTTGCATGCACACATATTACACAGGAATACATACATGCACACATATTACACAGGAATACATACATGCACACATATCACACATGAATACATGCATGCACACATAATACACAGGAATACATACATGCACACATCACACAGGAAAACATACATGCACACATATCACACAGGAATACATGCATGCACACATATTACACAGGAATACATACATGCACACATATCACACATGAATACATGCATGCACACATATCACACAGGAATACATACATGCACACATATCACACAGGAATGCATGCACACACATTACACAGGAATACATACACACATATCACACAGGAATACATACATGCACACATATTACAGGAATACTTTCATTCACACATATCACACAGGAATACATACATGCACACATATCACACAGGAATACATGCATGCACACATATTACACAGAAATACATACATGCACACATATTACACATGAATACATACATGCACACATATCACACATGAATGAATGCATGCATGCATACATATTACACTGGAATACATGCATGCACACATATCACACAGGAATACATACATGCACACATATTACACAGTAATACATACATGCACACATATCACACATGAATACATACATGCACACATATCACACAGGAATACTTACATGCACACATATCACACAGGAATACATACATGCACACATATTACACAGTAATACATACATGCACACATATCACACATGAATACATACATGCACACATATCACGCAGGAATACTTACATGCACACATATTACACATTAATGCATGCATGCACACATATCACACAGGAATATATACATGCACACATATCACACAGGAATACATTCATGCACACATATTACATGGGAATACATACATGCACACACAACACACAGATGAATACATACATGCACACATATCACACAGGAATATATACATGCACACACAACACACAGATGAATACATACATGCACACATATCACACAGGAATACATTCATGCACACATATTACACAGGAATACATACATGCACACATATCACACAGAAATACATACATGCACACACAACACACAGAGGAATACATACATGCACACATATCACACAGGAATACATGCATGCACACACAACACACATATAACTTGTAACACACAACACAACTGAATCTATACATGCATGCACTTATATCACGCACACACATTACACAGAAATACATAAATTTACACATATAACACATACATACAGAAACAAATTCATGCATCTATAACACACAGCACATGTATACATGCACACACAGAAACAAATATATGCATCTACCCATAACACACACATAGGAACCCATACACATACGTACAACATGCACACATGTACAATACAGGAACACATATATCCATACACATATAACACACAGAAAGATATACCTACACCCAATTATGGGCCAAATTACAAGTGGAGCACTATGTAGCGCTTCCGCTAGAGCGCTAATTGTGCTAGAATTAATGTTTTTGCATGTGTTGGGTTGCGCTGATATTATGAGATGAAAGTAAAAAGTTATTGTGCTTGTGCTAACCTGACGCGCAACAGGTAACTTCTAGCACAATTAAACTGTGGCATAAAAAATAACCCCTTTTCCCCATAGAAGTCAATAGAGAAAAATAAGTGGAAAAAAAGTCACCTGACTGGCATGCTAACCCCAAACTCATATTCTTATATGAGCTAACCCAACATGAAAATATGCATATTTCACATTCCAATGTTCTGCACATAACAGAATATGTTCTATTTATTCAAGGGTGAAGCTATTACCTTACCACATCCTTCTATGGATTTTGTGTCTAATACATATTTCTATATATATATATATATATGATGGTATTTTGGAACAATATATATATTTATACATATATATTTTTATACTTTTTATGTGTTTCTAAAATGTATGTGATATTGTTTATTTTATATATATATATATATATATATATATATATATATATATATATATATATATATATATATATATATATATATATATATATATACATATATACATATATATATATATATATATATATGGTCCAAATTATCAAGCTATCAAGCTCCAAATGGCTTGCCGGAAGCAGCAGATATGAAGCAGCGGTCTTAAGACCGCTGCATCATAACTGGTCCGCTGCCTCTGAGTCTGCGGTCTGCAATCCGCCCGATCCTATACGATCGGGCTGATTGACACATCCTGCTAGAGGCCGATTGGCATACGCTGTTGGCATTCATCAATGTCTGTCGGACATGATACGCTACAGTGTATCATGTCGGACATACATTGATAAATTGGCCCCATTGTCTCTATAAAGGTTGAACTGAAAGGAGCTGGACAGATAGCTCAGCATGCTAAGGCACTGTGACTGAGCTCTGTAACAACCCAGGTTCGATCCCTGGCGAGGTGCATTCAGCCTTTCATACTTCCGAGGTTGATAAAATGTGCAGCACCTTGAGACCCTTACGGGTGATTAGCTGCGCTTTACAAGTACCCAATACAATACAATTCTTTCAATCTCATCTAGTATGTATATGCCACACATGTGAACACAAATATGCAAGCAGTTATAACATACAGTGATATACCCCAGCGCCAACAGAAACCTTGTGAGCCTAAGGCGGTGGTACCTAGCTCCCACCTATAGAAAGAGAACTGTGAGAAATATGCCCAGGCGCCAACAATATGGAGGCTAAAAAAGTCCTTATCCCTTAGTGTTGTGATGTCATCCACTGGGGCAGAGCTCCCCAAGGGAGAAGGACATCACAACACTAAGGGATAAGGACGACTTTTTCTTTCTTTTTTCTTTTTTTCACCATATTTAAAACCAAGGATTGACACATTTTTTACCTCTTCCTTTTTTTGCATTCCCAACACAGGATTGACACTTAGTTTCATATATTTTTTCGCATTTCCCAACACAGGATTGACATTTATTTCTTCACTTTTTGGAATATTAAGCATTGGAACACTCTCTCTTTTGGAACATTGGAACACTGTCACGTTTTTTATATCTTTTTTATATCTTTTACATTTTTCTCATTTTTGCCTTTTATTACACACTTTTATTGTATTTGAATTCCTTTACCACTAGGACCAGTTTTAATACTGTTTACTTCTCCTATGTGTTTATACTCCGAAGATTTTATACATACTGTAATCTACTAGCGTGTGTTTATACTCTGAAGATTTTATTCATACTGTAATTTACTAGCGTATGTTTATACTCTGAAGATTTTATTCATATTGTATTTTATTCATATTGTATTTTATAGCATGGATCCATGCACATGTAATATTGTGTTTTTATGAAGTATTGTTTTTAGGAAGTATCGTTTTTAGGAAATATTGTATTTCACCTCTTCTTCTGTACAATAAATTGTTTTAACATTTTTATAACATCTTTATAGTACACAACATAGTTCATTTTTATACCTAAACCTTAGCCTCCATATTGTTGGCGCCTGGGCATATTTCTCACAGTTATAACATACACTCAGCAACACATACATGTGGAAAAACACACACAACATAGTCAACATGATTTTATAAAAAAATAAAATTTCCCATTAAGAAGAAAAAAATACTGTGTTCATGGCATCCTATTGGATTAAATATGGCATAATTGTCTTGGCTTAAATCTGACACTACATATGAGAATATGGGTACCAATTTCACACCCCACTTTAAAGAGATTTTAAGCAGCCAATCAGGATGCTAGTAACAGGACTTGCAAGTGAGAGTGCATCTGGCAAGTTCAGGCACAGTCATGTTATTTTCCTATTCAGTTTAAGGAACTTTACTATGAAATCTCACAAGATTTCAGTGAAGCAAAGCAATACATGACCTCAGCACTGCTGATGCTGATTAGCTATTGTTTTTTGTTTGTTTTTTGGACAGCAGCTAAAGTATAACTGTTACCAGAGCAGTTACTCTGCTGAGCTAAAGAAATTGTGATTCAATAGAGATGTTCAGGTGATATTTTCATGAGAGCTTTTTACAGTTATGCTGCATCATTTTTAAGTGATTTAGCATATGGGTATTATGTCCCTTTAAGGAGCAGTTTTTATCTGGTAACAAAGGGAAATAAGTGAAGGATGGAGATGGTCAGTGTCACAAGCAAAGTAGAGAATAAGGGGCCCATTTATCAAGCTTTGGATGGAGCTTGAAGCCCCGTGTTTCTTGCGAGCCTTCAGGCTCACCAGAAACACCAGTTATGAAGCAGCGGTCTAAAGACAGACATAGTCACAATTCAACCCGATCAAGTACGATCGGGTTGATTGACACCCCCTGCTGGCGGCCGATTGGCCACGAATCTGCAGGGGGTGGCGTTGCACCAGCAGCTCACAAGAGCTGCTGGTGCAATGCTGAATACGGAGAGCGTATTGCTCTCCGCATTCAGCGAGGACTATCGAACCTGATCCGCAGGTCTGACAGATCTTTGTTAAATAGGCCCCTAATGAGAATAAAACAGAGATTGGTATAAGTTACACAACAAGGAGAGAAATGTTTGCCAGTGCCTTAGATTCACTAAGACTGGAACAGGCTCCTTGTTATTCACAGCAAAACCATGCGAATCAGAGACACAGGGGAGGTCATTCCAGATTTATTAAATATAATTACTAGAACAGCTCAAAACAGAGAGGAGTAATTCAGTTAAAGAATGCTAGAAATAGAAATGTGTGGAGCATTAAACGGACATGAGGAAGCAATAATAAAATACTCGGGTAAAGGAGTCAAGTACATAGTTAAAGGGATATTAAAGGGCCACTAAACCCAAAATCTTTCTTTCATGATTCAGATAGAGAATAGAAATTTAAACAACATTACAATTTACTTCCATTATTTATTTTGCTTCATTTTTTAGTTATCCTTAGTTGAAGAAAAAGCAATGCACATGGTGAGCCAATCACACGAGGCCTCTATGTGCAGCAACCAATCAGCAGCTACTGAGCATATCTAGATATGCTTTTCAGCAAAGAATATCAAGAGAAAAAAACAAATTAGATAATATAAGTAAATTAGAAAGATGTTTAAAATTGCATTCTCTTTCTAAATCATAAAAGAAAAAATGTGGGTGTCATGTCCCTTTAAACCCAATTTTTTCCTTTCATGATTCAGATAAAGCATGCAATTGTAAGCAACTTTCTAAGTTACTCCTACTATCAATTTTTCTTCATTCTCTTATTATCTTTATTTGAATGTAAGCATAGGAGCCGACCTATTTTTGGATCAGCACCTGGGTAGCGCTCGCTGATTGGTAGCTTCATTGGCTACACCAATCAGCAAGCCCTACCCAGGTGCTGAAACAAAAATGGTCCGGCTCTTAAGCTTAAATTCCTGCTTCACTCACTCTCAGTTTACACTGCCTTATATCAGACATATATTTTCCTTCTTCCTTACCTTTTGTGTCCATTCCCTCCTCCTTTAGATTGTAAGCCTGAGAGCCTCTCTACCTGCAGGCCACTTTGTATTTAAAGTGAACTACTACTGATTGTGCTCAAGGGCAGGGCATTCCTCTCCTTTTGTATAACTCAGTTATTGCACCTACAACTGTAATGTACCCCGATACTGTACTTGTTTGTTTGTGTATGTAATGCATCCCTGTAATGTTTTATTATTACTTGTATAGTGCTACGTAATCTGCTGGCGCTTTATAAATACCTAATAATAACAATAATAAAGATACCAAGAGAATGGATAAAAAATGATAATAGGAGTAAATTAGAAAGTTGCTTTAAATTGCATGCTCTGTCTGAATCATGAAAGATTATATTTGTGTTTAACATCCCTTTAACATTAGCCCCAGACTGGCAAGGTTCTAGAGATCAAGAAATGAATATGACCGGTGATTGCAGGAAATGTCCCATGCCACCCCTGATTGGCTCAGTGGAAATGTTCAGCTCTGAAACAGTAATGTGTTACCAGCTGGAGTTCTCTTCAAATAATTAAATGGACACTGTGTTACTTTTTTATATATATATATTGTATTATATATATATATATATATATATATATATATATATATATATATATATATATATATATATATATATATATATATATATATATATATATATATATATATATATATATATATAGTATATATATATATATAGGGAATTACTTTAGACTTGATAAAGGAAGGAACTCTTCCGAAAGCTTGTCAACTTATAAATGTATAGTTAGTCCAATAAAAAAGTATCATTGCTCAATGCTCAATGCAATACTCTTGTTATTTTGAGATATATATATAAAATAACTCATTGTGAAGCTCATTAACAAATCTAGACAAGCCAGAAGGCTTGTTTTTCCCACAGAAAACCTCTGGAGTACATTATTTACAATGCAGCAAAGGATTCTGGGTAAGAGATGCAAATTAGGTTCACAATGACACACCTTTAAATGTTGTTTTATATATATATATATATATATATATATATATATATATATATATATATATGACTGAACTTTATCAGGTGTTTTATTTGGCACGTTCTGGACACTTTATATCATATTATGCATATGCTACATTGAAATCATTTGTATATTATATTTTGATTCTTTTTATTGATGCCAGTATCAGGTTTTAACTTTCCATATACTAAATAATTACTTTATATTGTATTTTAAGCGCTTCCTTCTGCTCTTTTGTACTCGCTTCAAATAAATGTTAACCCATTTGCTGAGGCTAAACACATAGATCTGTTTAAACAATAGTGCAGTAATAAAGTGCTCTAGCATGTTAAGGTATTTTTTTAGTGTTCCTTTATGCCCCTCAGGACATGGAAGGGAGATATGAACGTCAGATTAAAATTCAATGTAGTTGGCTCTAATCTCTTCATCTAACATGTTACTGTATCAAAATAAAGTAATTCTCCTGATTGGGTCAGAGGCAGTTTTCACTCTGGACAAGCAGTTTTCTTTGGCTCCGGAGACATACTTTAACGATGTGTTTAACCCACTTGCTGGGGTTAAACACAAACATGTGCAGGTCAATTATTATTATTATCAGTTATTTGTAGAGCAGCAACAGATTCCGCAGTGGTCAATAGACAATAGTGATAAAATTACAAGGTCTAATATAAATGACCCTTTAACATGTATGGTGAACATTCACTAGGTGTTATCTGCTCCAAAGAATTCATTTCAAATGCCCTAGGGACAGCCATCTACAAACTAGAATCAAATTGAAAGATGGGATTCAGGCACGCAGAAAAGTGACACTGTGGGTTCAATAGCAACCACCAGGGAGTAACAGAGTAAGTAACTCAGTAGAGAGTGATAGGACAAGATCTTTAAGATCAGGGGAGAGCTTTGTATGTGGGGGGTTTTGTCACTAATTTAGTTTGTTTCCTGATCAGGGCATAAAGATATCTGCAGTTTCCTGATCTGGATCTCAGATTCCATATAGAGCAGTTTAATTCTCGACCACTGGCTGTGTCCCCAGAGAGCGCACATTCACAGTGTCAGCCAGAGGTGGAGGTCTCATCTAGAATGCAGGAGCAGAGGTTATGTGCAGGAGTGTTTGCTTCTCCTTTTCCTCCTCCCACTGCGAGTCTGTGGTTTTAGTTTTATATCAGGTGCCATCCAGAAATTCCGTCTTACTGACACTCTCACGCAGTATGTGAGAGGGTGTCTGGCTGGAACAGAGATGGACTGACACAAACACTGATTAAATGTCTCTAAAAAGGCATATAAGGATTCAGTGATAGAAATCTTTTCCCACGCCCCCAAAAAAGCAACTTTTGTGATACTTTATTACATGAAATGGCAAATATGTTTTTGTGTCAACTAACAATTAAGTGACAGTAAACTCAACAAGTATTCCCTCATAAATGTAAATGTTTAATTACAGATACTTTAAAAAATAAACATTGTAAGATACTTTTTTTTTTAAATAAATTTAGCAGCAGAAAATGTTTTAATTCACATTACGCATAGAAAGGCTGGAGTGGGTCCTGGTGGATGCAGAATACTGAACCTTTAACATTCTACTTGATGATTGCTTTATAAGTGCTGCAGCTCATTTATAGCTTTTTTTTCTAATTTGTCACAAGACATAATGTAATATAAACAATACAAAAGAGTCATTTCAAGATGTATTTGCAAGACCATGTAAATTTCCTAACAATGCAGAGTTTATAGGTGCATGGAACCCAAAAGTTTTATTTCAATAGATAACGCAACCGCGCTAAATACTGGTCATATTACAAATTAAAAGTTATGGCTTGCACACAAGTGCAAGTTAAAATAACGCTAGAAGAATTTGCACGACCTGAGACCTGAAGTAAAGTGTTAGGATTAATATAAAATTTCCAAAAAACACATGTAAAAAATATTAAAATAAAGTATTACACTCATATATAAACTTTGTTTTAATAAATATTTGCTTAAAATTGAAAACAATGTTTCAAAAGGATTAAAAAGGGATATGGTATGACAAGGTATTTGACTGGGAAGGGTTCAAAAGTATGTATATATATATATATATATATATATATATATAGGTGTTTAAGGTGTTTAAGTCTGCTTATGTCTTTGTGGACGAAATAAACCTTACCTGATTTGAACAGCAAGTTAATTTTGTTTGCAGTGATTTCTTCTTTTTTTTGTTTCCATTATATATATAAATGTGTCTGTCTTAATATTTTTATGTGTGTGTGAGAATACATGTGTATATTTGTCTATATATGTTTTTACATGTGTATGTGTGTAAATATGTATCAGGTAGATCCCAAGTTTTGCGTTCGTGTTTTAATGCTGAAAAAATGGCAATTTCAGCGTTAAAACAGCAACGCAGCCATTACGAATCTTGTTGGTATAGCTTTACCACAAGGCTTTTTAGCCTGTAACGCAACGTTAGTCCCGCACTCAAAAAACTGACATTTTTACATGGGATTTCCATAGTGCTGCCATTACGAGTTTTACGGCGAGGCGAAATAACTTGCATTACAGCCTATAACGACATGATCTGTACCGCCATCTGAGAGCAGTAGGTATGAGTTTTATGCAACAAAACTGTTACACAAAACTCATAATTAAACTGTTACAAAGTACACTAACACCCATAAACTACCTATTAACCCCTAAACCAAGGCCCTCCCGCATCGCAAACACTTTTTTAAAGTTATTTACTTCTAATCTGCTGCTCCCAACATTGCCCCCACTAATAAAATGTATTAACCCCTATTCCGCCGCTCCCCGACATCGTCGCCACTATACTAAAGTTATTAACCCCTATTCCCCTGCACCCCAATATTGCCCACACTATAATAAAGATATTAACCCCTATTCCGTCGCCCCCCAACATCGCCGCCATTAAATAAAGTTATTAATCCCTCAACCTCTTGCCTCCCACATCACTACCACTAAATAAACCTATTAACCCCTAAACCGCCAGCCCCCCACATCGCCAAAAACTAAATAAAACTATTAACCCCAAAATCTAACAACCCCTAACTTTACATTAAAATTACAAGATCCCTATCTTAAAATAAATAAAAACTTACCTGGGAAATAAAAAAATAAAAAAATAAATTTAAACTATAAATTAACCTAACATAACTATTAGACTAAAATAACTAAAAATTAAATAAATTAAATTACTCATTATAAAAACCTAACCCTACTAAACAAATTAAATCTACAATTATAAAAAATAAAAAATAGTAAAATTACAAAAAATAAAAAATTACTACGAAAAATAATAAACAAAATGATCCAAAATAAAAACAATTACACCTAATCTAATAGAACTATAAAAATAAAAAAACCCTTCCAAATTAAAAACACCCCCTAGCCTACAATAAACTACCAATAGCCCTTAAAAGGGCCTTTTGTAGGCTATTGCCCTAAATAAATCATACAAGCAGTAAAACCCACCACCCAACCAACCCCCCAAAATAAAAAAACCTAACTCTAAAAAAATCCTAATCTACCCATTGTGCTGAAAAGGGCATTTGTATGGGCACTGTCCTTAAAAGGGCATTCAGCTCTTTTTCTTGACCTTAAAAGGGCATTTAGATCTTTTAACACAAGCCCAAACCCTAATAAAAAAAAAAAACCTCCCCAAAAACCTTAAAAAAACCTAACACTAACCCCTCTTTAGGTACTCACAGTTGCTGAAGTAAGGCTTGAACAATCTTCATCCCAGGGGTTCCATCTTCATCCAGGCAGCTCCATCTTCATCCATTGAGGGACCGGCATCTTCTTCATCCCTGCGGAGGCGGAGTGGTCGATGCACGGAGGCGGAGGTCCAGGCGAAGGTCCAGGCGAAGGTCCAAGGTGGAGGTCCAGGTGGAGGTCCAAGGCGGAGGTCCAGGGCATTTTTCAAGGCAATGGTTAGATTAGGTTTAACTTTATTTTTATTTTGTGGGTTTGGGGGGTGGGGTTTGTATACTGTTAGGGGTGTTTGTTTTTCTTTTGAAGAAAAAGAGCTGATTTCTTTAGGGCAATGCCCTACAAAAGGCCCTTTTAAGGACCCTTGGTAGTTTATTATAGATTAGGTTTTTTTTATTTTGGGGTGTGTGTGTGTGTTTGTTTTTTTTTAAACAAGGAATAGGAATAAGTTTTATTGTTTTGGATAATTTCATTATTTATTTTTTGTAATGGTAGGTTTTTTATTTTTATAATGTTAGTTTTTTTTTGTGATGTTAGGTTTTAGTGTAAGGCAGCTTAGGTTTTACTTTTATTTCACAGGTACGTTTGTATTTATTTTAACTAGGCAGTTAGTAAATAGTTAATAACTATTTACTAACTAGTCTACCTAGTTAAAATAAATACAAATTTGCCTGTGAAATAAAAACCTAAGCTAGCTACAATATAACTATTAGTTATATTGTAGCTAGCTTAGGTTTTATTTTTATTTTATTTTATTTTTTATTTTTTTATAATTTATAATTTTATTGAGGAAATATTCAAAATACAGCAGCAAGTTTACATTCTTGAAAAACAGAAAGCGTACTTGTACATAGCGTCATCAAACCGTCTTAATAGTGAGGAAGACACAAAAAACAAAATGAAAAAAGAAACTGCGTCAAATACAACTCAAGGTATTGAGAGTACACATAACTGCATGGGAACCTGAGACTAAGAGAATGGAACCACGGTAATACAGTCTTAAAGGCAGTAGCTGTCTCAAATACACATAAACAGTATTGGTATAGGCATCTTGATTAATTAGATTAACGCACATAACTGCTTTCTCAAAGGCAACAACCAATTATGACATCAATAAACATGCAAAAGGTAACAGAACCTCAGTTTTTGTTATAGTATAATTAAATTGCTAGAGTATCTCAATTTCTGGCCACTATTGGGCCAGCTAGAACATTATGATGAAATTTAGATGATAAATACACATTAACCTCTCTTGGGATATTGGTAAGAAGGGAACCTTTCAACTGGTATGTATATATCTATATATATATATATATATATATATATATATATATATATATATATATATATATATATATATATATATATAATATATATATATACGCTCCTTTCCTAGGGGGGTGAGCTCTTGGATGAGGATCGATTACAAGTAAAATGGAATCGAAGGGGATAGAATAATTCCAATTTACTCCCTTATCTAATCTCCAGATCCATCTGGTCAGTGGAGTAGCTATAAGGAACAATTACTCGAAGGGGACCCAGGAAGGGGTATGGGTAGATAAAGGAAAGTTATACACACATCAGAGACTATCTGGGAGAGCAGAGAGGGGAGACAAGTGGGAAGTGGGGGGGGGGGGGGGGGAGAGACAAAGTATGAGGGGGAACCTGAATGCAAAATTCAATTTCTCCAGGAAAACCTGGGGACCTCTGTTTAGTCTATGTACCTCCAGGGTCCTCTCGTCTATGGGTCCATAAGTCCCAAATTTTCCAGTATGTGTCTATCCTATTCAAATGCTGGTAGAATCCTCTTTCCATCATGGCATAGGTTTCTATAATTTTTTCAATGTCAGATATAGTAGGAGAGTCTACCTGTCTCCACTTCCTTGCAATGGAGGTTTTGGCGGCTGCAAATATAAATATAGCCAATTGTCTATGAATTTTCGGTGTTTGTCTTGCAAAGATGTTTAGGAGAGCCACCTTGGGGTCCTCTGAAAGAGTAATCCCTACTGATTTACTGATTCAAAGACATCCCTCCACATTCTCTCCAACACTGGGCAGGCCCACCATATATGGAGGTCCGTGCCCACCTGTTCACAGTTTCTCCAACAGAGGGACGACTGGGTTGGGGCCATCCGAGCCAACCTCAAAGGAATGTAATGCCATCTCAGGCATACCTTCAAATAAAGCTCTAATGAATTGGCACAGTGAAGAGTTTTCTTAGTAAGCAAAATTGTTTGTGACCAAGTCTTTTCAGATATTTGGAGTTTTAAATCCTTTTTCCATGCCCTCAACTGCCATATAACACCCAAGCATTCATCTTTCAGCATTAGCATATAATGGGAGGACAGCGGCCTCATCAAGGATTGACCTGTTTCCCATTTCTGCTCCCAAACAGTAGGAGCTCTGAGGGCCTTGGGGGGAAAACCCCAGCTCAAAAGGAATCTGTGGAGGTGGAAATGTTCAAAAGAAAACCACTGAGGTAAGCTTGTATCACTTCCTTGCGAAACTGGTTCCGCTAACTGTAAGGTATTTCACTGGTATAAGTCAGAGACTCTTAAAAGATTCCATTGGAACCACTTAGTAGGATGGGAATCTGGGAGAGCTCTAAGTAGGCCAGCTATCGAGTGAGTGGGAGATGGAGGTGGAGCTATGTTTACATGATGTCTGATAGTCTTCCAACATCCTAATGCTTGTTTCACTATGAGATTCTGGATATCTACCGACTCAACCATGTAGTCCAGAATCCAGGGGAGGTCCTCAAGTTGAATCCCAGGCGGGAGGGAGAACTGTTCAACTTTCTTCCAGCTTGGAGGGTATCTTTTATCCCCCAGCTAGATATGTGAGACAATCTAGCTGCCTCATAGTAAACGCCAATGTTGGGGAGTGAAACTCCTCCTAAGTGTTGGGGCCTTTGCAATGTTTTCTTGGCGATCCTTGGTTTTTTCCCTTGCCAGATATATCTGGAGATTAAGGCATCAAATTTGTCTAAAAGAACTTGGGGTATGTTAATAGGGAGGCAACGGAAGTAGTAAAGAATCTTTGGTAGGAGGGTCATTTTGACAGAGGCGATACGTCCGAGCCAGGATATCTCGCCAAATGACCATGAGTTGAGTAAAGTTCTAGTCTCTAGTAGGAGTTTGTCGTAATTTTTGGACCTGACTATATCAACCTTTGGACCTAATTGGACCCCAAGATGGGTAATGGTGTCTGCAGCCCATTGAAACTGATAAGAGTCTCGGAGAATCTCCATTTCAAAGCTAGGGATATGTATCGCAAGTGCTTCAGTCTTAGTCAAATTAAGTTTGTAAAAGCTGAGGGAGCTGAACAGCGATATTGTTTCAAAAAGCGCCAGGAGGGAGCCCAGAGGGCTGGTCAAGAAGAGAGTGATATCGTCTGCGAACAGCGCAATCTTTTCTCCTCCTCCTCCTCTCTCCCTCTCTCGTAGACTCAGCGGGACCCCTCTAATGCTAGGGGAGTTTCTAATTGCCTGAGCTAGCGGTTCAATAGCTAACGCAAATACAATGGCGAGAGAGGACAGCCTTGCCTCGTACCATTTGTTATTGGGAAGCTTTGGGAGCAAAATCCCAATCCACTCACTCTGGCACTTGGGGAGCTGTATAGCGCCTGTATGGCCACTACTATTTCTCTGGGGAACCCAAAAGATAAGAAAGTCTCCCACAGGTATTCCCATCTGACCCTGTCAAACGCCTTCTCAGTGTCCAATGACAGGGCCAGCATGGGCACCTTCAGACGATATGCTTCCGAGAAAATATTTAAAATGCGCCTGGTGTTATCTGGGCCCTCTCTCCCCCAGGTAAACCCCACCTGATCCGGATGGAGGAGGTTAGGTACCATATGGCGTAGGCGATTCGCCCACAACTTTGAGTAGAGTTTTACGTCTGTTGATGAGGGAGATGGGCCTGTAACTAGCACATTGAGTAGGATCTTTATTAGGCTTTGGTATCGTAAGGATCGTTGCTTCCAGGAGTTCAGCCCTGAAGGAACCTCTTTCCCTAGCTTCCGCAAAAGTCTGGAGGAGGAGCGCCGAGAGTTCTGGGCGGAAGGTCTTATAAAAGATGGCTGGAAAGCCATCCGGTCCCGGGGCTTTCCCGTTCTGAAGTTGAGTAATTACTACCTTCAGTTCAGCCATCGAAAAAGGAGTCATGAGTTTATCTGTCTCAGTCTGGGACAGTGATGGCAGATGAAGGCCTGTAAGAAAGGCTTGGATCTCATCCCTGGGTAGGGGTTTTAGTCCCTCCCTCTGTTGGAGATTATAAAGGTTTGAATAGAATTTTGCGAAGACCTCTCCAATGTCTTTAGGGGAGGTAACTCGATTGTTTCCCTGGCCTAAGGAAAGAATGCGGGAGGATGCAACTCTGCCCCTCAGCTTCCTAGCTAGGATAGTGGACACTTTGTTTCCTTGATAGTATAGTAATTGTCTGAATCTAACTACTGCCTCCTGGACTCTATTTACCTCTATCTCTTTAATTTGAGTATGTAGGGTCGCTATTTCATCTGCTAGTTGTCGATCAGGGTTATCTTTACACAATCTTTCTTTAGAGCGAAGGCTCGCAGCCAGCAATCCTAAGCGGGCTCCAGTCTGCTTTTTAAGGGAGGCTTGTTTGTGGATACAAACTCCTCGTATATAAGCTTTAAGGGCTGCCCATACTGTCTGGGGAGACGGAGTAGAATTGCTGTTGTGGGTTAGGAATTCCAGAATGGATTCTCTAATCAAAGGTTGAAAGCTTGGGTCGGTCCAGAGACCAGCAGGAAGCTTCCAACGCGGTCTCATCGATGAGCCGAGCCCCGAGTCGAGGGAAATTATGAGGGCATTGTGGTCAGACCAAGAACACAATCTAATTGAAGCATTCTTAATTGTATTGAGCGTCCAAGAATCTGAAAAAAAAAAATCTAGTCTGGAATATGAATTATGGGGTCTAGAGTAGTATGTATAGTCTCTGGTAGATGGGTGGCAGGCTCTCCAGATATCATAGGATCATACTCAAGTATAAGGTCACGGAACTTCTTAGCTGTAGATAACGAGTATGAATCGACAGTCTTATCCTGGCTAACCTTTTTATCCAAAGAGGTGTCCCAAACCATATTGAGATCACCTCCCAGGATGAGCCTACCCGACTTAATTTTAGAAACATTATGTAGTATGGTTTTGAGGAAACCTGGCTGATTTTGGTTAGGGACGTAGACGTTTACTAACGTATAAATTTGGTCGTCTAGTTTACAGATCAGCACGAGGTATCTACCCTCTGGGTCTATTTCCAGGTAAATTTGTTCGGAACTGACTAGACGATGGATGAGGATTGCTACCCCTCTAGTTTTATCTGAATGGGAGGCCGAAACATAGGTAGGGAAATTCTGGAATTTAAATGTTTTTGGAGGCTCACACAACCAATGTGTCTCTTGAAGGAAAGCTACCTGTACATTATTGGTTTTCATAAAATTTCCCATGAGACTGCGTTTCGTTGAGGAATTGAGGCCCTTGCAATTCAGAGAGGCAAAAGTGAGAGTGGGCACAGACGGTTCCATCCCAGAGGGTAGAAATGCGGGAACAGGGGAACAATATGCCCGGAAAGAGAAGAAAGATAGGAGAACAAGGGAACACTGACCTGACTATGAATCCTGACTCATGGGAGGTTAGGAGAACTTATTCTCATGTTGTAGCTGAGCAACACACCTTATCCCACTATATGGTATTATATAGTGCTTTAGTCTAGGGAGGAGTCAAACTGTAGTGTGAATAAGAGTCCCAATTTCTAGCAGATAAGAACTCTTAAGCATGTGATGAAATAAGCACAGTAAGTTTTAGTATGGACTATTACTCTATATTAAACCTAGTTATAGCCTACACTAAGTAGGCACTATTCACCGCCTTCCAAGGAATTCCAAGGCGGCACTATTCACCGCCTTCCAAGGAATCGATGAATGAACCTAAGGGGAACTTCAATTCCTTGGTCTCATTAGTAAATGAGGAATTAAGTCTTGGGGGGGAGAGAGTAAAGATCTGAGCTAGATCTTATGTCTGAGTGTCAGAGTATGAGCTTATTAGGGGAAGTTAAGGGGGAATCGGGGGAAATTTGGTGAGAAAAACTAGAAAGTCCAAGGACTTTAATGTAATAGGAACACATAGGGATCCCCTCATGTTTCTAAAGAAGACTGAGTGGGCGTGCGCTCCCACAATATTTGTGTATGAAGGGGAGTCCCTACTTAAGTACAATTCAGTAAATATAAGTACAAATTTGCATATAACAACAAGTAACAGTAGTAATGTAGTAAGAAACATCAACAGGCTCAATGAATGAAATACAAATTTAACATAGTAGAGTATATCTTTTAGAATATACCTTTGCCGCCTCCCAGAACCAGCTACATGGGTGTATAGGCCTACCTCCTAGATGTGTGCTGGGCAACAAAACGTTCTCTGATAGGGAATCACATGTGATTACAGAGTAAAAGGTGTTTTTAGAGTGTCTGGTCAGGTGAAGATCATGTTATGTGTGTAGAGTATATGTCGGATAGTATATCGGTAAGCTAACTACTAGCTAGTGTGTGCCATTGTAAGAGATCTAATGTACTGAGGTTGTGATTGTGAGACCCTGATATAACCCTTCCTAAGTGTATAGAACAAAGACTGGGGAGAAATGTGTAGTCTTACCTTGGCCAGCATACTAGTAAGTGTCCGTACTAGGATTCTTCGGGCTATCTGAGGGTGGGGTAAGTCACTTCACATGTGGCCTACCTTGTCTGAAGTAGTGGGACAAGCTGGAATCTGGGAGGAAGCGCATAACAATTTATCAACATTAAACATGAAAGAGAAAATGACATCTAAGGCTGTCTAACTTGAGGGTCATCAGCTCTGGATAAGAGCTGACAGTCAGTATGTCACTGAGTCTGTAAATGCAACTGTCCAAGTGGCTGTAAGGATAACCCAGCCAGTCAAATCAGGCAAGTTCTTCCATGGATTGAGATCTAGGGGCAGACTTAGGTTCTCCCAACTTCGACCCTAGGGAGGATCTCTGAGGAAGAGGAGCCCACTCCGGAGCTGAGACCTGTAAAGAAGTAGGAGGAAGGTTCGCCTTGGTAGAATTATTTGGAAGTCTCTGTAGATCCCATTGTTTAAGTAAGTCCATCCCATCATTTACTGAAGAAACCGTGTGAGTAGAACCATTTCTGGTGACAATGAGTTTGGTTGGGTAGCCCAAACGATATTTCACATTATGTTGTCTAAGAATTTGGGTAAAGGGAGTGAAGGATCTTCTCCTCTGCAGTGTAAATTGTGACAGATCTGGGAACACTATTATGGTTTGGAATTTTTCAGGTAACTTGGGTTTGTTTGCTAGTTCACGTAGAATTTTTTCCTTATGAGTGAAATAGTGAATTCTGGCCAAAACGTCTCTGGGTTTATCCGCTGAGATGTTACGAGGTCTTGGGGTACGATGAACTCTATCTATGAGAAAGCCCGAAGAATCTAGGTCAGCTAGAAAAAGTATGCAAAATTCTCTGATAAAATTTTCAAGCTCGCCAACAGCTACCTCTTCTGGTACTCCTCGAAATTTCAGGTTATTTCTTCGTGACCTGTCTTCAAGGTCTGATAGCTTGAGTTCCAAGTCTGATATTTGAATGGCGAGTGACTAAGAGTAGGAGAGCAGATTTTCATGGTCTAGGGCCAGATCTTCCTGTTTTTGCTCTAAGGTCTCTGTTCTTTCACCTATCACTGCCATATCCCTGCAAAGTTCCGCTGCTGACCCCTTAATAGCTTTAGTGAGGGTATCCTGCAGATTGTTCATACGCTTAGAAATAGTATCCACTATAGTGGCCGCCATATTATCCAGAGGTGGAGTCTGGGAACAGTTGATTGTAGAAATGGTTTCAGATTCTTGCCCTTCAAGGGAACAGGTATCCTCAGGTGAAGAGCATCTATCATCACGGGCAGAAACTTTGAAATGGTCAACTACAGTCCTCCTGAGTTGTCCTATCTGTTTAGGTTTCTTCTTATGGGATTGAGACATAATGGTAGCAATACTACTGCACTTTGAACTGACAGGGGAGTTGTTCCCTATGCACACATAATAGAGATGGTTATTTGTACTTTATTCGTTCTCACCTCCCCCCGTCCCCTCACCTACACCCCCAGCATAGTTAGTGAGAAAATAAACAGAATGCAGTTCACTGACTTGATAGGGCCTCTCTCCCAGGGGAAGGTGTCACCTAATGACGATGCTGGAACAGGGAAGAGGGATATGACCCACTGGGAAACCCTCAGTGGGAAATGAGAGGAGAGAGGCTTGTTGAGACTGCCAATTAACGGTATGGAGGAGCTGATGTTTTATTGTCGCACCAAGGGAGACCGCTGCCAGTCACTGTTCTAATTCAGCTCAGGAGACACGTGGAGTGAAGGGAAGGTGGTGTTAGGCCGTCTGAGGACTAAGATGTCTGCTCTTTCACTTATTAGCCACTAGATATAGTATATCTGGTACCAGGCCAGATTTATCACTTTCTAGGAATGGAGTACTAAAGCCACGTGGATGTCAACAAGTGAGAGTCAGTTTAGCTTAGCTATCATAGGAATCAAAGAAAGCTAAGCGAGGGCTGCCTTTCAGGATGAGAGCAGCCAGGTTTTGTATAACCTTTCCCTTTCAGCATGGCAGTCTATTCGTGAATTGAGGTGGCCTGAACTGTAACTTGGTGTAGGAGAACTGTGGGGTGAGGAGGTATTTTAGATCTTAGGTAGTCCTGCAAGGCTTTATTGTGGCTTGCGGTCAGTAAAGTAAGAGTTAGAGTCACTTTAATTTGCGCTGGAGGGAGTCGGGTCTGGCGCAGTTCCAACTAAGGCTGGCGTGGGGGAAGGTAAGATGGCGGCTTTTCGCGCCGCACCACTCTGAGTCACAAAGCCTGGGCGCACTTACCCTCTCAGCCCCGTACTGCTTCTTCAATGAGGGGCGACCTCCTTGCCCCTATCTCGTTCCGGTGAGGTGTTGAAAGCTACCGCGGGACTACAGCCAAGTCCCCTATGGAGCTGGATGTCTATCGGGTCAGCGGCCTTGAGCTGTGTTGGAGGGATATGTTGTCTGCAGCCATAGCAACTCCGGAGCGGAGCCCCGACCCTCCAGAGCTGGATGACACTGATATCAGCCGACGGTTGCGGTAGCTGCGTTATGGCTATGTGCGGTCTCTTCTGGCTGCGAGGTGTCTGGTCTCACTGCGGCTCCTTCTAAAAACGCGTAGATGTAGAAATATGCCCACCTTATGGCTTCAGAGCTTAGTGTGTAAGTTTTAGGTGTAGGAAGGTTAGGCTAGAAGTATGGAATTTCAAAAAAATAAACTTATAACAGCTTTTCTAACAGGAGCTCTTCTCTGCTGCGACTACTCAGCTAGGCAGCTAGCTCCGCCCCCCCTAGCATAGGTTTTATTTTTATTTCACATGTAAGTTTGTTTTTAGTTTTAAATTATTATTTAGTTAATAATTGTAACTTTAATTTAGGACTATTTTAATTATGTTAAAGTTAGGGGGTGTTAGGTTTAGGATTAGGTTTAGGGGTTAATATAGTTTAATTTAGGTTGTTGCGATGTGGGGGGTTGGTGGATTAGGGGTTAATAGGTTTATTTAGTGGCAGTGATGTGGGAGGCCAGAGGTTTAGGGGTTAATAACTTTATTTAGTGTCAGCTATGTCGAGGAGCAGCGGAATAGGGGTTAATATCTTTATTATAGTGTGGGCGATGTTGGGGTGCAGGGTAATAGGGGTTAATAACTTTATTATAGTGGCGATATCGGGAGCGGCAGATTAGGGGGTTAATACATTTATTTAGGTGGCAGCGATGACAGGGGCGGCAGATTAGGCGTTAGAAACATTATGTAGGTGTTGGCGATGTTGGGGGCGGCAGATTAGGGGTGTTTAGACATAGGGTTTATGTTAGGGTGTTAGGTTTAAATGTAACTTTTTTTTCCCCATAGACATCAATGGGGTTGCGTTAGGGAGCTTTTCATTCCGCAATCACAGCTGTTAGGTTTTTTTCTAACACTCTCTGAACCTTTAAGTGAGAGTGCACTCCGTCAGCATTGTCTCTACATATAAACACAAATATACACACACACACACATACACACCACACATATATATATATATATATATATATATATATATATATATATATATATATATATATATATATATATATATATATATATATATATATATATATAAGCTTTTGAATCCTCCCCAGTGAAATACCTTTCATTTTTAAACAATTTTAATATCTTTTTATGTTTTTTATAAAAATACTTTAAATAGCTATGTTCTTCACTTAGAGGAAAATGTTATTTTTATTTTTAAATATATAGTTAAATATATTTCTATATACTGTATACACAATATATATCTATGTCTATATCTATATCCATTTATACAGTAGCTATGATATATATTTGAAAATTTCCCTATATAAATATTAATGTATATATACATATATATATTTTTTAAAAAAAACAACAAAAAAAAACATTTGGGGCTTTAGTGCAGTTGACCTAGCACAACTTTGTGTTTTTGCGCGTGAACGAAAAAAGGAAAAGGCTTTTTTAGTGCTACCCATAGAAATCTATGGGGAAAGGGAGTTAGCACGGTCATTTTATCCAACTTCCAGATGTTAGCATGTCTGAGTCTTTCATAACAAGTGATAACTTTTTTACTTTCAACTTGTAATACCAGCACAAACATGGGAGCGGTCAACAGCATTAAAAATGTACCGTTCCACTTGTAATAGGCCTCTGTCTGAATCATAAAGGTTTCATTTTGATTTCAATGTCCCTTTAATGCAATTAAGCCATTTTAGATGTTGGAAAAAAGTCATTCTATAAATTTCTAAACAATTTTTTAAAGATAAATATATGATTTATTCATGATTTATTCTGTGTGAATCCAAAGATCTGCACACTACTATAAACCAGTTATTCATCCACAGACAACATCATCTCTATATTTGGTGTACTATTTTAGGTTATTGTAGTATTTCCCACAGTCTCTGAGTCCTCCCCTCTGTGATTGTGGGAATATTTTATTCCTGTCATGCCACACTCACATTCAGAAATAGGCACTCACTCATTCTCCAGCATTTTTCCATGTCCTAATACTAGATCAATAGATATATAGGTAGATAAATAGGTAGAGAGATGGCTAGACAGAGAGAGAGAGATAGACAGATAGACTGATGGAGAGACAGAGATAGACAGATAGAGAGAAAGACAGAGAGATAGATGGATAGAGAGATAGACAGATAGAGAGAAAGACAGACAGAGAGAGAGAGAGACAGATAGACAGATAGATAGAGAAACAGATAGCTCAGCATGCTAAGGCACTGTGGCTGAGCTCTGTAGCAACTCAAGGGTTGCAGGTTCAATCCCTGGCAAGGTCCACTCAGCCTTTCATCATTCTGAGATCGATAAAATAAGCAGTGCCTTGAGACCTTTACAGGTGATTATCTGTGCTTTACAAGTACCCAATACATAGAGAGAGATGAGGACCGATTTAACAAATGGCTACAGCAAATCATGTCCATCTTTCATTGCTAAATGCCGACAGTGTACGCTGTCAGCATTTAACATTACATAAGCATTTCTGGTGAAATGCTTGTGCAATGCCGCCCTCTGCACATTTGCGACCATATCTGATCGGGATGATTGCAGTCCGTCACCTCAGAGGTGGCGGAGACGTTAAGGAGCAGATGTCTTACCACTACTTCTTAACTTAAGTTTCGGGGGTAGATTGCAGCATCCTCTGCTTGGTAAATCTACCACATAGACACACACAGGTTTACTTTTTCTGATGATTTGCTTATATGTTTACCCACATGATTGTATTTTTAATATGTATCTTTAATAAAAGTAATTTTTAAATAGGATTAAGCCAGCCTGGGAGTTTCTTTACAGGACTTATATAGACAGACAGTCAGTAAGAGAGATAGACAGACAGATAGAAACAAAGGGCCGAAAAAAGCCCCGTCAGACAGGGTTAGCTTCCGTGAGCCTGACTGTCTAAGATCGCAGAAAGTGGGCAGCAATACGCTCATAATCCCCCTTGGCGAATGTGTATGGGATGATTTTAATCTGCCATCAAAAAGCTGGCGTAAAGGTTCAGAAGCAGCGGCTTCTTAACTACTGGTTGCAGGCTCGCTGATGCAAGCTTGCAGTACATAGCCTCTAAATCTGCATACGCAGCTTGATACATGGATCCCATATAGACAGAATGACAAAGAGAGAAACAGACAGGCAATAAAAACAATTTTGTAAATGTGTTGTGCTGTGAGGGAGCACAATTCATATCACAGAAAGTTCAGCTTTTTTACAGATTTCCCTAGCATACAATCTACCCACTGCTGCAAGGCTTTGTTGGTAGGGATAGCAAGTGAGACAAGGTATTAGCTTTTAAATCCACTTTACAGAAGGATTAACCGTTATTAAAGGAGGAGCAGTGCTGTACTTGGAGCTAGCTGAGCACATATTGTGAGGCAATCATAAGAGACAAATTTGTGCAGGAACCATCACCAGTTAGTTCCCAATAGTGTTTGATATTCTTTTTCAACAACAAATACAGAGAGAACAAAGAAAATTTTAAAATGGAAGTAAAATTAAAAATGTATTCAAATCACAAGCTCTAGCTAAATCATGCAAGTTTAATTTTTTACTTTCCTATGCCTTTAAAGGGACAGTCAACTAAAAATTTTTTTATTGTTTATCAAAAAGATAAATAATCCCTTTATTATCCATTCCCTATTTTTGCACAGAAAACTTGTTTATATTAATACACATTTTATCTCTGTGATTACCTTGTATCTGAGCATTTTCTGACAGCCCCCTGATCACTTGACTTGTTATTTATTATCTATTGACTTGCATTTAAGCCAATTTATGTTGTGTTGTTAGAACCCACGGGCGTGAGCACAATGTTATCTATATGCCCACATGAACTAGCACTCCCCTGTTGTGAAAAGCTAAAAAAAAAGCATGTGATCATGGGGCTGTCTTTAGGGATTTAAAAACAGACAGAAATTTAGAGGTATGTTGGTTGTGCAAGGCTGGGGAATGGGTAGGAAAGGCGTTATCTATCTTTTTAAACAATAACAATTTTTTGTGTTGACTGTCCCTTTAATAACAGTATTGTGTAACAACTGTTATTTACCCGCTATAACATAGAATATCTCCTTCTCAGTATGAGGCCTATTAATATATATTGATGAAAAGCAAATACCTACAGAATTAGCATTTTTATTGCCTAGCTGTGGCAAGGCACCTTGCAATGTGTTCTGTAATTTAAAATGAGGAAACGCTGCAGGGAGATTTACAAGGTCTGTCAGTGTTTGTGTTGGATCAGTGTGGGTAGCACTTGCTTAATTAAATCTCTGTCGCTGGATGTGGGTTGGACAGGTGACCCTCTGGTTTCTAGAAAAACAACTACAGAAAGGTTGAGTTTGAGAATTGGAAATAACTCACAACATTTAGACTCTGAACACTTCATCTTCATTTTTATAACAGTATATTTCATCTTTCTATAACTCATGTTTTTAGTTTTCCACATAATTGTACAAAGTGCCTTACAGACCTTCCCATGCAACAGTCAGATCAGATTACCCAGAATTCCTATTATTGCTCCATATAACCCAAACCTCTTACACTAGATATACTTTGCTTTTCACCATAACCTCTAAAACAAATCATTTTTTCAATATATTCACTTCTTAAAATGGTTCCTATTGCAACATGTAATCTATCCCATAATGTTATATTATCCCATAGGGTCACTCATTATAACTCCCCCTATTACTTCATATAGTCACTCCTAAAAACTCCTCCAATGTCTCTTATAGTCCATAAGGGAAGTCAAAATTAATTTTCATGATTTAGATAGAGCATGCAGTTTTTTGAGACTTTCCAATTTACTTCAATAATTAAAATTTGCGCAGAATTTTATAAGCACACTTTCTCCTACTCCTACTGAGCATGTGCATAAGTTTACTGTATATAAGTATACTAGTCTCAGTCTGTTATTGGCTGATGGCTATCACATGATACAGGGAGCCAACAAATGAGGGGGAAAAATAAATTTTTCAGAAATATTCTACTGCTTATTTGAAACTCTGAGTAAGTGCTATTATCAAACAGCTAGATTACAAGTTATGCGCGCTATAGGGAAATTAACGAGCGCAACAAAAGTTGTGTTATTTAACTCTCTATAGCGCAGCCATTACAAGTTTTCAAACAGCCGACTTGTGCGTGCGATATGGTTGCGTTGAGCTCCATACCGCACACAATCCAAGCACTGTTTTGATGTGCTCGTGCACGCTTTCCCCATAGACATCAATGGGGAAAGCAGGCTAAAAAAAAAATAACACCTGCGGTCGCGGAATGAAAAGCTCCGTAACGCAGCCCCATTGATGTCTATGGGGAAAAAAAAAACACCCTAACATAAAAACCACGTCTAAACACCCCTAATCTGCTGCCCCTGACATCGCCGACACCTACCTATAGTTATTAACCCCTAATCTGCCGCTCCCGATATAGCTGCCACCAAAATAAAGTTATTAAAACCTAATCTGCTGCTCCGATATTGCCGCCACTATATTAAAGTTATTAACCCCTATTTTGACGCTCCCTTACATCGGCGCCACTAAATAACAGTATTAACACCTAAACCTCTGGCCTTCCACATCACTACCACTAAATAAACCTATTAACCCCTAAACCATCAGCCCCCTACATCACAACAACCTAAATTAAACTATATTAAACCCTAAAGTAACCCTAACCCTAACTCTAAACCTAACCCTAACACCTCCTAACTTTAACATAATTAAAATAAAGCTAAACTAAAGTTACAATTATTAACTAAATAATACCTATTTAAAACTAAATACATACTTATCTGTGAAATAAAACCTAAGCTAGCTACAATATAACTAATAGTTATATTGTAGCTATTTTACGGCTAGATTACGAGTTTTGCGGTATGAGTGAAAAAGCAGCGTTATGGCTCTTTTTCACTACCGCTGGTATTACGAGTCTTGCAGGTATATCTGTACCGCACACTTTTTTGGCCGTAACACAACGTAATTACCGCAGCTTTCAAAAAGTCCTTTTTCAATGGGACTTCCTTTGCACGGTTTTACGAGTCTGCCTGGGAGGCCAAAAAATGAGCGGTACAGCCTATAACTACAAGAGCCAATAGGATTGAGCTTGCATTCTATTGGCTGATTGGAACAGCCAATAGAATGCGAGCTCAATCCTATTGGCTGATTGGATCAGCCAATAGGATTGAAGTTCAATCCTATCGGCTGATTGCATCAGCCAATAGGATTTTTTCACCTTTAATTCCGATTGGCTGATAGAATTCTAAAAAACCTAATCTACTCATTGCCCTGAAAAGGGCATTTGTATGGGCATTGCCCTTAAAAGGGCATTTAGCTCTTTTGCTGCCCAAACCCTGATCTAAAAAAAACTAAAAAAAAACCTTAAAAAAAACCTCACTAACCCCCGACAATCCACTTACAGATTTTGAAGTCCCGCTTGAACGATCTTCATCCAGGCGGCGATAAGTCTTCATCCAGGTACCATCTTCTATCTTCATACAGGCGGCGAAGTTCTCATCCAGGCGGTGAGGTCTTCATCCAGGCAGCATCTTCTATCTTGATCCCGGCGGCATGGAGCGGGTCTATCCTGATGGCATCCACTTCATATGGTCGCCATCATACACTGAATCTTCAATGCAGGGGAGCCATTTCAAAATGGCGTCCCTTGCATTCCTATTGGCTGAAAAATTGTAATCAGCAAATCGTAATTAGAGCTGCTAAAATCCTATTGGTTGTTCAAATCAGCCAATATGATTTAAGCAG
The DNA here is from genome assembly GCF_027579735.1 of Bombina bombina. NCBI lineage: Eukaryota > Metazoa > Chordata > Amphibia > Anura > Bombinatoridae > Bombina > Bombina bombina. Next base: position 66,993,544 of record NC_069507.1, read on the forward strand.
CTCTCATTCTATTGGACAGTTTTATGTTACAGCTTTGTAGCGTAAAACTTATAACTACTGCTTTTAGATTGCGGAACGGATCTTGTCGGTATAGGCTGTAACGCTAGCTTTTTAGCCTCACCACAAAACTTGTAATGGCTAGGCTATGGAAGTCCCATGAATAAACGTAATTTTTACGTGTGCGGGACTGACGTTGCGTTACAGGCTAAAAGGCTTGCAATACAGCAGACCATTTTTCAGCATTAAAACACGAACGCACAACTTGTAATCTAGCTGATAGTTAATAATAACAAAAGGAACATGCAATGTTACATTACTTACAAAACAAAGGTTGCTTTATGAATGCAACAGTGGTGGGGATTCCTCAGTCTCCATGTGGATACAAAGATAAATATTACTTAAAGGGAGGAGGGCATTCTAATTATGAAGTACAAGTAATCACCCTTAATTACCGATATATACTAGGCATTAGACTTAATTAATTTCAGTGGAATCATTCGGAAATAATATTCAGAAAAATTAGTTTTTCAAACCAAATAATAAATCATTGTTAACATTTATATCTCTACTCCTGTCACCTTGATACATACCTCTAGCTCGCTGCGGAGCCACACTAATCCTCTTCTTCTTCATAAACTCCCAGGCTGCATTAATAGAAGCATTACAACCTCCCCAGCGCACTACAGGTACATTTGTGCAACGTATCCCTTCTCCATAAGTGCTGGCTAATCCAACCTTTGTTCACAGAGTCCAGGGCCTAATTCTTCTATTAGTCTGGCCCTATAAAAAAGGCTGGAATAGCATGCCCCCTCTCCTACGTTAATGGAGAAGGGATCTGTTGTGCTAATTCCTTACCCTTGCTTGTACCTTGAACTGTGTACTGTTCTACTGGTTGCTGACTTCTGGAACAGAAATTTGGACTACCTTCCGTCTGTCCCTCCTTTGTGATGTCTTGCTCCTATCTGTTATTATGGTATTGGACCCTGTCTTAACCATTAATGACCCTTTTGGTTATACTTTTGTTTGTTAATTTCTGCTCCTGTCCTCTTGGTGAAAACCTTAGGCTTATTCTTGACATCTGCATGAAAAACATCCCTTGCAGAACTGTTTCCAATTTATAATCAAGGTAAATTCATTTTTATCTTATAGTTTGTTGGGCAACTGAGAGGACCCAGCTTGTGTCTTTAACACCAGTTAATTAATTACAGTCTGCGAGTCCTGACTATTTGAAGATTTCCACTGTTTTCTTTTTGTTTGGTCGTTATTGCAACACAAGGTAACTTTTTTCTTTGTTTTAGTCATTCAAGAAAACCTGGTGGTCAGTTTGCTGGGCAACTGAGAGGACCAATCTGCGTATACATTTTAAAGATAGTTAAAGTCTCCCTGTGTTTGGTAGTTACTGCTCCATTATTTATTTTTATTTTAGTGGTCACAAAAAGGCTAAATGTCATACAGAATCCTTATAACTATCAGAAAGAAATAATTATTTGAGGGTAAAGAAATTATTATTATTCAAAACATCTATGCCTATGATACAATCCTATCAGTATACTGATAAAATAAACTGTGTAACTGTATTGCCACATACTTATATGATATTCACTGGTTAGCTTGAACTTCAGACCTCATTAGATTTGTCTTGGAAATTTTGGACTTGTTCCAAGATGAATACAGAAATTTGGATTTGTCTTATTTTTTAATCCATATGGCAAACAGAATACATTTAAAAAAAAAAAAAGAAAAAACAACAAAATGAAAGATTCCCCTTACTGCAAGATTTCTTCAACTTAGTACCACTGTGGGCCCTGGTATGACCTCCAGATCTTGTAATTCCTCCTCTTTTCTTCTAGAGATTATCTAGGGATCACATGCTGGAGTAGACTTATCCCAAGGTTATTTTCATAAAGAGAAACATTTTCAGAGCAAGACTGGGGTCTACAGGTTAACTAGAGTTTTATGATGCCAGCAATACAGGAAGTTCACTGATGTGTTTCAATGGCAGTACCACACCTCCTCGGGATCTGAAGATTAGCCTTACATAGGGTAGAAGTGGATGCAACATAGAAGATTCACCAAAGCCTAATATAAACAATATTGAAGAGCTAGAGGCAGAATTAGGATTGTTTCAGCAAAGTCAGCAAAAGTTCAAATGAAAGACAAGCTCAAGAGAGATGAGAAACCCCAAGAACAAAATTAAAGCCACACTGTTCAAAAATAATAATCTGTCAGACATATTACAGAGAAGAAAATATCAAGAAAAATTTGTTTCAATTTAAATTTAACATAAACAAATGCCAGTTTTGCACTTCCTACTAATACATTAGCAGGAAGTACTGATCAACCAATGAGCATTAACAGCAAATAACTATCAGCCAATAAACATTAGCAGGAAGTGTATACCAGCCAGTGATCATTACTACAAGGTAGGTACACAACTGATATAGCTGTATTAGTTTTTTTAATGCTTGTTGCTTCCTGTGGAAAACAGAAAATGTTTGAGTAAATTGTCCCTTTAAATCAATGAAAAGCTAATGATAAGGTCAATACCTTCAGAGGGTGGGGGGAGTATAGAAGCAATATGTCTAATTTTTAGGAATACTTCAAAGTTCTTTGTGCTATTCATGAGAACTAGGAAAGAAAATGGAAAAATAAATATTATAAGATGAAGTGATTAGGAAGGCAGAAAGGAATAATGGACAAGGATGAAGATAGTTATAGATAATAGTTTATAGCCACTTGGAAATGCTTTGATTTCCAAAATGTATTTTCTACAACTTTATAGTGATGTTACCCAGGTCATTGCATGTCTAGAGAGTTACAGATGATATGTGGAAGAATGTTAAGAAGGATGGGACATATTTCCAAAAATGTAGATTGCTTGAATCTAGTTTACTGTTATTATATGCAAACCCAACCATAGTAAGTTGAAACCATTTATTGAAATTCCAGGAAAAATTCCTATGATTTTTTTTTTTTTAAGATCTGTTTTATCTTCCTTTAGCTTTTGGTTAGATAATAATAAGCCATAGATCAGTATTTCACAAATAGTGCTCTGTGGAACCTGATTTCCGTTAGGATGGTTAAGGATTTCACAAGAAAACTTAAAAGGTTTTTCTCTGTTTTATACAAAGGACCAGAAGACAACAGCTGTAGTTTTACATATTTTGGGTGTCCAAGTGGGGACTGTTTGGTTCTGGAGAGGAAACAATCATTTATTTTGACAAGGAATGGAAACTTTTTTGATTCCTTTTAATAAGCTATGAATTTCTTGCACAATTTTCTTGGTTTCCAGGAACACTTTGAATTTTTATAAACTTTCTGGTTGACATTAGCATAAAATCAAGAAAATAGAGAGACGCACTCACTGAGACAGAACAATAGCTAGAAAAGCTTCCGTGCTTGTCCACAAGGCCAGTGCCACTCAGGATGCAGTCTCTCTTTGCACACTATGCCTTTTCACAGAAAAAAATATCCTGTAGCATATCAGTCTGATCCTGACCAATGACAGTCCAGCGCCGAAATACCAGGCAATTCTTCTCTGAACAAGACAAACAACAAACCCCAGACGTACATTTCGGCCTCTCTTGGGCTTTGTCAGTGAGGTACAGTTGCATATCTCTAGGGCATGTGTGCAAGGAGTCCACGTCTGGTTTCCACTTTTACTCATAGGGAGACCTAAGAGCAATTTACATAAAATCAAGAAAATAGACGCACTCACTGAGACATAAAAATAGCTAGAAAAACTTCCATGCTTGTCCACAAGGCCAGTGCCACTCAGGGTGCAGTCCCTTTTTGCACACTATGCCTTTTCACAGAGAAAAAATATCCTGTAGCATATCAGTCTGATCCTGCCCAATGACAGTCCAGCGCCGAAATACCAGGCAATTCTTCTCTGAACAAGACAAACAACAAACCCCAGACGTATGTTTCGGCCTCGTCAGTGAGGTGCAGTTGCATATCTCTAGGGCATGTGTGCAAGGAGTCCACGTCTGGTTTCCCCCTTTTACTCATAGGAAGACCTAAAAGGCAATTTACATAAAATCAAGTAAATAGAGAGATGCACTCACTGAGACAGAACAATAGCTAGAAAAACTTCCGTGCTTGTCCACAAGACCAGTGCCACTCAGGGTGCAGTCTCTTTTTGCACACTATGGCATCTATTTATCAAGCCGTCAACCGCAAATACGCTGGAATTTGTGGCCAGCCTGATTCCCCTTAGTAATCAAACCCTACAGACCGGCAAAAGTAGAATTTAGTGACGTAACATACGATCCGCCGGACTCAGTCCGACACAGATCGATGCTTACGTCACTACAGATGTTCTGAATGCAAATTCGGCACAATCTGACTACTTTTGCTAGTTATCAATTTTCTACCAGGTACGCTCGCCACTATTCCGGCCCAGCGTACTGAAGGCGGCGGATACCATAGGAATCAATGGGAGTCTGAAAGCAGCGAAAGCTTATGTTCGCTGCTGCCCGATATCCCATTGATTCCTATGGGAATGTTTACACCTAACACCCTAACATGTACCCCAAGTCTAAACACCCCTAATCTGCTCCCCCCTACACCGCCGCCACCTACAATATACTTATTAACCCCAAATCTGCCACCCCGACACCGCCGCCACCTAAATAAAAGTTATTAAACCCTATCCCGCCGCTCCCGGACCCCGCCGCAACTAAATAAACTTATTAACCCCTAAACCGCCACTCTCGGAGCCCACCGCCACCTACATTATACTTATTAACCCCTAATCTGCCGCCCCCTACACCGCTGCCACCTACCTACATTTATTAACCCCTAATCTGCTGCCCCCAACGTCGCCGCCACTATATTAAATTTATTAACCCCTAAACCTAAGTCTAACCCTAACCCTAACACCCCCTAACTTAAATATAATTTAAATAAATCTAAATAAATATTCCTAGCATTAAATAAATTATTCCTATTTAAAACTAAATACTTACCTATAAAATAAACCCTAAGTTAGCTACAATATAACTAATAGTTACATTGTAGCTAGCTTAGGGTTTATTTTTATTTTACAGGCAACTTTGTATTTATTTTAACTAGGTACAATAGTTATTAAATAGTGATTAACTATTTAATAACTTCCTAGTTAAAATAAATACAAATATACCTGTAAAATAAAACCTAACCTAAGTTACAATTACACCTAACACTACACTATAATTACATAAATTCCCTAAACTAAATACAATTAAATAAAATTATCTAAAGTACAAAAACAAACAAACACTAAATTACAGAAAATAATAAACAAATTACAAAATTTTTAAACTAATTACACCTAGTCTAATCCCCCTAACAAAATAAAAAAGCCCCCCCAAAATAAAAAAAAAGCTCTAACCTACACTAAATTACAAATAACCCTTAAAAGGGCCTTTTGCAGGGCATTGCCTCAAAGTAATCAGCTCTTTTACCTGTAAAATTTTTTTACAAACCCCCCAACATTAAAACCCACCACCCACACAACCAACCCTACTCTAAAATTAGCCAATAGGATTGAGCTCGCATTCTATTGGCTGTTCCAATTGGCTGTTAGGGTTAGGGTTAGACTTAGGTTTAGGGGTTAATAAATTTAATATAGTGGCAGCGGTGTAGGGGGGCAGATTAGTTGTTAATAAATATAATGTAGGTAGAGGCGGTGTAGGGGGGGCAGATTAGGGGTTAATGAATATAATGTAGGTGGCAGCGGTGTAGGGGGCGGCAGATTAGGCTTTGAAAAGTATAATGTAGGTGGCGGTGGGCTCCGGGAGTGGCGGTTTAGGGGTTAAACACTTTATTTTGTTGCGGCGGGGTCCGGGAGCAGCGGTTTAAGGGTTAATACATTTATTAGAGTTGCGGCTGGGTCCGGGAGCAGCGGTTTAGGGCTTAATACATTTATTAGAGTTGTGGTGGGCTCCAGGAGCGGCGGTATAGGGGGTAAAACAGTATAGTATAGTGTGGATGTTTAGTGACAGTTTACCAATAAAGCTGTGAAAAAGCCGAAGATCAATGACTGTTAGTTAGCAACAGTCTGCTGCTCTTCGCCCCATACTTGGTGCACGGCTTTTTGACAGCTTTTTTGATAATTTTGGAGAACGTATTCAGGTCCGCAGCAGCGATGTTAGGCGATCTTAGGCGAGTGTATTGGTGCCGTTGAATGCAAGTAAGTTGACGGCTTGATAAATAGATGCCTACGCCTTTTCACAGAGAAAAAATATCCTGTAGCATATCAGTCTGATCCTGCCCAATGACAGTCCAGCACCGAAATACCAGGCAATTCTTCTCTGAACAAGACAAACAACAAACCCCAGACGTACGTTTCGGCCTCTCTTGGCCGCGTCAGTGTGGTGCAGTTGCATATCTCAGTGAGTGCGTCTCTCTATTTTCTTGATTTTATGTAAATTGATCTTAGGTCTCCCTAAGAGTAAAAGGGGGAAACCAGACGTGGACTTCTTGCACACATGCCCTAGAGATATGCAACTGCACCTCACTGACGAGGCCCAAGAGAGGCCGAAACGTACGTCTGGGGTTTGTTGTTTGTCTTGTTCAGAGAAGAATTGCCTGGTATTTCGGTGCTGGACTGTCATTGGTCAGGATCAGACTGATATGCTACAGGATATTTTTTTCTCTGTGAAAAGGCATAGTGTGCAAAAAGAGACTGCACCCTGAGTGGCACTGGCCTTGTGGACAAGCACAGAAGTTTTTCTAGCTATTGTTCTGTCTCAGTGTGTGAGTCTCTCTATCTTCTTGATTTTACATTAGCATAAATAACAATTGCTGGGTTTTAAAATAGTAGTAATATTCTATGTTTATTTTAAATTATCCATTTTTTTAACAGTTTACTCAATTAATTCAAATAATCTAGAAAAACTGAACACATGTCCAAAAATAAATAAATAAAAAGGTGTGATTTGGATCATATCCTTCAGAGGCATTTTTTTTTATCAGTCATATTATCTGTATTGAGCCAATCTGACCACAATAACACACTTTGGGGTGATCATAATCTTTCTAATATTTTCCTAAATTTCTTATATTGCTTCTGCCAATAAAGGGCTAGTTTACAAGTGTCGTGCTTATTTTTGTTTGCAAGAGTTATCGTTTTTTTCCGGGTTTTTTGCACTCGACGGAAATATTACTAGTATTACAAGATTGCGAGAGCACAATCGCGATTCGCACTTGTCAGGTTAACGTGACTGAAGAACTTGCATAAATGGTAGTGTTAAAAAAATGCATTGAACACCAAAACAAAAATACATTTAAAAGTAGTTCTACTCATATAAACACTATCTGTTCACTTTTTTTTTTATAAATTATAAAAAAGCTATAAGGGCTTAAAGATAAATGTTATAAGATGTTTGACAAAAAAGGGCTCTAACGTATATATGCATACGTATATATACATGTCTAAATACGTGTGTATATATATATTTGTATAGTTGTTTTTATGTAGTTATATGTATATATACTTTATGTATTTACGTGTATACATATTTACAATATATATATATATATATATATATATATATATATATATATATATATATAGAGAGAGAGAGAGAGAGAGAGAGAGAGAGAGAGAGAGAGAGAGAGAGAGAGAGAGAGAGAGAGAGAGAGAGAGATATGTATATATATAAAACACAGGAATGGACTACACTCCCAGACTGGACTGGGTATACATCCTAAGCCACTGTAAACTCCACAGCCCTAAACACTGGCAAACAGTTGCACAGTGCTCAGTAACCCAGGCAGTTAACCCCTGAGCTGCCTGGGTGACAGGCCCATAGGGAAGCATTACAAAAATTATCAACATACAGAAAACCTGGCATTCACCAGCAGGCACACAGTAATGATTAAAAGCAAAAATGGGTCAGTTGCATTTGGCGTCAAAGGATCAAGCCCAGGACCACGTCAAGGTCTCTCCCTTCCTGGGACCCTAAACAGCACCCACACAATGCATACTTTCTAAAAAAACTAAATGGTAACCTCCCAAGGTGACATAGTGTTTTGGCCTACATTTACTATAAATTACAAGGAAACCTTGACATATGGGGTACTCTTAAATTTGGCGCAAGATAGTGAATCTATTTTGTGATGTTTTTCCTTAGCTATACTAGTTTTGTAGAAATGATTATAAAGAAAAATGGGGTTCCCCTCCCCATTTTTTCTAATTTTTCTGTTTTAATTCCTATTTATTGTTATTTTATGTACTTATATAGGGCATAGAAAGCCATGTTTGTATATTAAAAAACCTGTGTATAAAATATATGGGTGCACTTAAAGGGACATATTACTTATATGCTAAATCACATGAAAGTGATGCAGCATAGCTGTAAAAAGCTGACAAGAAAATATCACCTGAGCAACTCTATGTAAAAAAAGAAGATATTTTACCTCACAATTTCCTCAGCTCACCAAAGTAAGTGATGTGTAAAAAGTTATACTTCAGCTGCTATAAAGCTGCAAGTAGAAGAGAAATAAAAAGAAGGAAGAAATGAACAGCAGCCAATCAGTACATGTAGTGCTGAGGTCATGAACTGTGATGTCATGAGATTTCATAGTAAACTTACTTAAACTGAATAGGCAAATAACATGAGTGTGCATGAGGCACGGTCCCTTGTAGGACCCGTGACAGACATACTGATTTGCTGCTTAAAGTCCTTTACAATGGGGTGTGAATACTTGGCACATTTTTAGGTAAAATATATTTCTTTTTTACATAGAGATGTTCAGGTGATATTGTCTAGTCAGATTTTTACAGCTATGCTGCATCACTTTCAAGTATCTCAACATTTGGGTATCATGTCCCTTTAACTAGAGAATGGATAATTTTGGTGAAACCAATACAGAGCAAACATGCCAACATTGCCAGTGTAATTCAAACACGGAAACTGGGAAAAAGCTAGATCCTAAACGGGTCATATCAAAGCTTAAAGGAACAGTATACACTCATTTTCATATAACTGCATGTAATAGAAACTACTATAAAGAATAATATGCACAGATACTGATATAAAAATCCAGTATAAAACTGTTTAAAAACTTACTTAGAAGCTGTCAGTTTGGCTCTGTTGAAAAGGTAGCTGGAAAGCCCACTGCAAGTGGGAAATAAGACACTCCCCCCCCCCCCTTCTTTTGCATATGAAAAGACCCTTTACACAAACAGGAGCAAACTGGAGAAGGTAGCTGACGGTATTCACATAAAACTTTGGGGCTTGGTTAGGAGTCTGAAAATCAGAGCAATGTTATTTAAAAATAAGCAAAACTATACATTTATTTAAAAAAAAAAAACTTTATGGGCTTTATAAATAGATCATCTACAAAACATTTATGCAAAGAAAAAATGAGTGTATAATATCACATTCTTTAGTCACTCTTTTAATGCCAGTGAGCAACAATTGTTAAAATGACAGCTAGCATGTGTGTTCAATAAGCAACCTTTTCTTGAGGTTGACTATGAAAATTATGTTTGGGCATTTTTTATTTTTTATAACACTAATCCCCACTTACTGGAAACATTTCTGCAGAAGCTTATGGCTAACATTACAGTATACTGATAGACAAAAGACCTGCTAATATGCAACCCTAACACAGTCTCCAACCCTCTGATTAGACAGCTGTAGCTTCAAACAAAAACAATCTTATGGTTCATCTGTGTTGCCTACAGTGACAAAATAAATAGGAGGAAAAAAAACCCTAAATAAATAAATTGTAGTTTCTCTTAATCTTCCCATTTCCATGTTAACATTTCACACCAGTGCCCTATATTGCAGACTGATTCCAAAGACTAATGTAAAGTAAAACTGTTGATATATGGGGATGATTTATTTTTGTTCAAGCTACTTTCCTTTATAATTTATTTTAGTGAGCAAAAGTCCTTTTCATTTCTTTAAAGGTATAATATAATAAGCATGAAAAAGCAGTCTTACATTATTCACATCATGTAGCATATACCAGTGTTAAAGGGACAGTCAAGTCCAAAATAAACTTTCATGATTCAAATAGGGCAAGTAATTTTAAACAACTTTCCAATTGTGCTTTGTTCTCTTGGTATTCTTAGTTGAAAGCTAAAGCTATGAGGTTCATTTAGACATTGAAGGCCGCCTCTAATCTGAATGCATTTTGACAGTTTTTCCCCACTAGAAGGTGTTAGTTCATGTGTTTAATATAGATAACATTGAGCTCACGCACGTGAAGTTACCTAGGAGTAAGCACAGATTGGCTAAAAAGCAAGTCTGTCAAAAGAACTTAAATAAGGGGCAGTTTGCAGAGGCTTAGATACAAGGTAATTATAGAGATAAAACGTGTATTAATATAACTGTTGGTTATGCAAAACTGTGGAATGGATAATAAAGGGATTATCTATCTTTTTATACAAAAAAATTCTGGTGTTGACTATTACATACAGTAAAATTACATCAACATGTTCATAATATTAAAAAATAAAAGAGTAAAATAGAACTTATTCGGAACTAACAGTAGATTTTTTGCTCACAAATTTCAAAATTGACTTCATTCTTCTAGTCCCCTGTATCATGTGACAACCATGAGCCAATCACAGACTCATATACATATACACTGTGTACTCTTGCATATGCTCAGCTGGTGCCTCCAAAAAGTCTGCATATTAAAAGACTGTGAGCAATTTGATAATGAGAAGCATATTGGAAAGTCCCTTAAAATTAAACTTTTATGATTCAGATAAAGCATGCAATTTTGACTTTACTGTCCCTTTAAAAGCTTATGATACACATATCTATTATGTATCTCCAATTGGAAATGTTGCCGCGGATATTATTATTTTCAAGACATTTTAACCTACATTACAAGTGGAGCAGTATTTTACACAAGATTTTTAGCATACATTGCTGAGTGAAATCCATACAAGTATATTGTGAGCATCTGTGCACTCATACGTTACAAGTTGTTTTCTTGCTCGAGCGCTAGTGTCGCAGGTTACCTGAGCTGAATGTAAACCGTAATTCCCTTTGTACCAGAAATCTGATAGTTACACCGTATACAAATACAAATCACTAATACAATGGCCATTCAGCAAAAATAGCTAAGAATTTAAGTATTTTTGAGCTTGAGATATTGTTGCACTTTTGAATCACAACAAGCAAAAATATCCCCTACAAGTTCGCAAGGAGTCCACGTCTGGTTTCCCTACAACATCTATACCATTGTACAGTGTAAAATGACAATAGCAATTTATATGTGTGACATTTATTTATAAGATGTGTAATTTATATGAATAACACTGTAAAATTGTTCATTATTTATTTTGACTTTGTTAGCAGTAAAAAAAAAATATTGTTTTTAATTTGGCGTGGTTTTGGTTTAGAAATCTTACATAAAAAATGGGCGCTGGTTTTCCTGGTCACATTAGTGGGCTTTTAAACATTTCTTACACTGTAAAACATGTTCTACAAAAGGAGCAATTTTTACCATTGAAACTAATAAGCCACTTTTTTTTCTCTCCAAACTGTGATATCTCAGTGTTCTGACAAGTGCCTACAATCCTGGTTGGTACAGTGAGATATTACAATGTTGTAATGAGAAAGAAGTGACTCATTAGTTTCAATGACAGAAATTGCACCTTTTAGGCCTTATTTATTATTTTAAGAATCAGATTTTAATGTTGATTTCTATGTCTCTCTAATGATCCAGGGTTGTGCTAAAGAGGGAGCTGTGATTGCAGCTGGAGCCTGGGCTGTGCTAAAAGGAAGAAGGTTATTTTAGCCGACAGCCCAGGGTGCACTATGTAAATCCTTGTGTCGGATCTGACTACGTTGTGCTACGTTTAGTGCACAGGATCTTCAGGCTTCCTTTGAAAATGCTTCAGAACTGTGTGACTTGCGCAAATTGTAGCGCTATTTGTGCTTTCTGTGTCTGAAGTGACCCTGTAGCAAAATTAGCGTAAAGACTCCCAAAGGAAATATTAAAGGTCTCCTGTTATCCTCACTTGGAGCTTAGTTATTCTTATGGAAGTCCTGATGTTTTCCTGGTTTTGACCCTCGCATATGCCCTGGTTTATGCTCCTTGCCACACCCCTACCTTGAATTCCAGACTGGTAATCTAGTCACTTAGTATTGGAACAGAACATTTGATTATTCTTTTGCCTTCCCCTTCTGCTATGACGTCTGGCTTCTAACGTTTACTCTGGCATTGAACCTTAGCTACTGATGATCTGACCATCTAATTGTCCTCTTGCAATAGTACAGTGTCTGCCCTTTGCTGTGAAGGAGACTAAGTCAAATACCATCTCAGTCCACCTTTTTGTACATTGAACCCTATATTTGTGTCATACAAGCCACTGCTCACTCTCTGATAAGGTTAGGTGTATGAATGCTAGTTCATGAGGCTCTCACAGCATATGTGCATATGCCTCTGAAAACCTTTTGCTTGAAGCATTTTTTCTTATAGAAGTACAATATATTAACCGATGCACATTTCAGTTTTTACCTTTCCATCCTTCTAAAAGGGAATGTGGTATATGATAATAACATATAAAATATTTATTTTTAAGACAAAGATGAGTTGGTTAAATCCCTTTCAGATCTTCTCTGTTGCAGATCACATGCCTCTGAAAAACATAGCATCCTGGATTTCAAGAAAATCTGTTTTTACATAGATAAAAAGTATCTTTTCTCCCTCTCAATACAATCATTTAACAAAAAGAAGTCTGGTACCAGAAGTGCAAATCTGAATATTTGATGTTTTTCCTCAAAGTTTTAGTCTCAGATAAAACACAGAGCCTCTATACTCCACCAGGTCAGCGTGTGTCCCTTAGTTCACAAATATATCTCTTCATTAAATGTCTTTTTTATTTTTCCCCAGATTCACTACAAACTACAGCTCTGCAGTGAGCCAAATCTCTCCAATTACTATGATATCCTATAGAGCTCATTTGAGAACAACCTCATGCTTTACTGAGTTATCTCAACAGGATAACATATGAATTAAAGAGCTTTTTCTGATTGGAGCGTTCTTAGAATGCTTAGGAAATCTAAGGAATTGTGCAGCATGGGGTTAACCCTGCGCATTCCTTAGTGTCAGCGATGAGAGGTGAGAGGTGCTGATCAGACACAGCAGGACGAGAGGGAACTTGGCCAGGGAAACGCTTCCCAACGAGCAGAGCAAGCTTCTCTTGTTATTGCTAGTGACATATCCCATTAATTGTGTGAGGGAAGTTTTCTACAGTCACATGGGGGGGGGTCTCACAATCGTGGGATAGGACTAGATTTCCTAGGATATCAGCACATTTAGAAAACTAGGAAATTGTCAGTATGTGAAGCTCAGGTCTAAAATGTACAATACATTATATATTTAATATATAATATGTTCTAATCAAGGTCAAGATTGACTAGAAGCATTTTTGCAATATACTTCCATTAGTAAAAATGCTTCCAGTAAAAGTTATTACAGGTGTTGTTTTTTAGCAGCATACCCACATATGCTGTGAGGGCCTGTGCACCAGTATTCAAATGCCATGCCTGCTCAGAGACCTGGTGGCGTTGGGTATTGTGTCTGTGGAGATTTGTGTCATACAAGCCACTGCTGACTGTCTGAGAAGGTGTGGTGTTTGAATAATGTTGCACGAGCCCTCACAGCATATGTGCGTATGCCGGTGGGAAAAAAAAACCCATTAATAACTTTTACTAAGCATTTTTGCTAATGTGAGTATATTGCAAAACTGCTTCTTTTTCATAATGAAATGCACACTTAAATGTCCATTTTTTTTAAAAGTCTCCTGGGTGTTGGATAAAGGTAAAAGCTCTCCTGTGCCTCTATTAATTACAAATATGGCCCTGAACGAAGTTATATAATGCAAGCACTATTCTGAGTGTTACTGGCAGCTGAGGAAAGTAAAAAAAAAAAAAAAATACTTGCTGTCATGTGGCTGTTAAATCACTTCTATAGGTGTACTCCTGGCAGCTAAGGGGATAAAAACTGCTTTTTTATTTGGCTACTTAGGGCCAGAGTAGAGCGCAAATGTTTGCGTCCAAGCTATATGGGGTTTATCGTGGGTGTTTTGCGCTCGTCGGGCTTATTGCTGGTATTACTACTTGAAAGTAAACACTAGAATGATTACAGCGACTTCAGAGCTATGGTTAAGTTGCACAAAACATAAAAAATACAATACAAAGTACAGTTACACTCATAATAACAACATCTAATAATAATAATTATTTAGAAAAATATTGCACACAAAAGTTATAAAGGCTCAAAGATATGAGATCTCAGTCTTGGTTATCGCGCAAGCAAATACAGTTTACTTTCAACTCATAATACGAGCTCAACCCAACAAGCGCAAAAAGCTTACTTCTAGCGCAGTTAATGCTTGAGAGTGAGAGTTAATTAGTGCTCCACTTGTAATCTGTCCCTTTAATTTCTTCCTCTGCTTTTTTGTTTCCTGTGGACACAATCCTTTTATTTATCTGATATATTCTTCCCTTGCTAATCTCCCTCTCCAATGCTCTCTCTATTACAGGGAAAGTCTAATGTAAACATTACACACATTCATTTGTTAGAGCGTGCAGTTTTTGCTTTTGTGTCTCTTATTTTCTATTGCCTAAGTCAGGTGCAATAGATAACACGCAGTGCGCTATTTTGTGCTTGTCCTCGAAAAAACAATATCACATGATCGATTATTACAAGATGTTGGTTGAAATGTTTAAAGTGAAGGTAAACTTTGATGAATGAAAGCCCGGTTTTTAAAAATACTATTAAAAACAGGGGCACTTTCATTCATCAAAGTTTAGAAAGCAGCCTTTTTGTTTAAGAAACATACCTTTCTTCTTTTCACAGCCAGAGCAGCTTCCCCCACCCAGAGATCCTCTCTTCACACGTCAGCAATGACTAATCCGGCTTCCTCCAATCACAGCATGGCCTCAGGCAATGACTCCCCTGAGGGGAAAGCCGTGATTGGAGGAAGCTGGATTAGTCATTGATGACGTGTTAAGAGAGGATCTCCGGGTGGGGGAAGCTGCTCTGGCTGTGCAAAGAACAAAGGTAAGTTTTTAAACAAATGGCTGCTTTCTAAACTTTGATGAATGAAAGTGCCCCTGTTTTTAATAGTATTTTTAAAAACCGGGCTTTCATTCATCAAAGTTTACCTTCACTTTAACTAAAGCATTTTAACACACATGATACTTTGTTGTTTCTTAAAAGAGACAGTAAACACCTTGTAATTACAAAACATTTCTGTTGTGTTGCTATAGAATAACATACCAGCCAAGTTTAAACACGTTTAAAGAAAATTAACATCGTTTTTGATTAGTTTGTTCTTTATTAGCCAAACTCCGCCCACCATTTCCCTTATTTGGAGAAGCCACTGTGGGCTTTAGTCTGCAGACAACAGGGCTAGTCATGGCCATAAAGTTAGTATAAAGTACTCTGTTTTGCAGCTGATATCAGTTAAATCCAATAAGGTACATCCATGTAGCAGGGTTAACCTTGGGAAGTCAGCAAGGTGCAGTCCAAGTTCTGGGCATTAGAAATTAGTACATTTTCCGAGCTAAATTACATGAAAATGAATAATTAATATAAACTGCATAGTTGTTTCATTACTTATAACTAAACATTGTGTAAAAAAACGTAAAGGTGTTTACACTCCTGTTTTCATATTTAAGGCTTTTAAAAACCTGGTATTACCATTGCTAATATGCATTAAAAAATGCTATAGAAATACGTGAATAGAAGTAAATGAAGGTATTATAAATGTGAAACAAAGGGTTAAAATGAAAACAAGGTGTGTGCTTACATAATATGTAAGTATTAAATAGATTACATGCACACTAAATCATTTTTGGCTCGCACGCTAACTGCACTCAAAGTAAAAATGTATTGTGGCGTATTACAAGTTGAAAGCAAAAAGTTACTCTCTAAAAGAAACAAAGAGCTGCACAAAAAAGGCACTTTTTCGTGCAGCTCTTTGCTTCTTTTGCTACTAGCATCTTGCTCAGCCACACTCAGCGTGCACCTCTCGGGGCTGTGTGAACCCGTGTCTTCCGGTGGCGTCTTGCTCACTTTCCTTCATGGAGGGTCTGTAGCGGCGGTTCTAACTGTTGTTAAAAAGTTACACTCTCTCTCACACACAAAAACACACACACAAATATACACTCTCTCTCACACACACACACACGCATAGGTATCAACTCTCTCACACACACACGCATAGGTATCAACTCTCACACACAGATAGAAACTCACACACACACACACACACACACAGATCTTTCTCGAAAAAAAAAGAGTCAAATTTCTAAGTCGTACACTGCAATTTCTAAGTCATCAGGGACTAGTGGACCACTGGAAATTTCAAGCCTTGTATATATAAAAATAAATATAAAACATTAAAAATGTGCAAAACTCCACTACTTTATATTTATCATAGTGCGAGCAGACATGATACGATGTAGCGTATCATGTCCGCTGCACATCGATAAATGCCGACATACACTGTCGGCATTTATCATTGCAGATTCGCTGCCAATCGGCCGCTAGCAGGGGTGTCAATCAACCTGATCGTATTCGATCGGGTTGATATTCTGTCCGCGGCCTTAGAGCAGGTGAACAAGTTATGGAGCAGCGGTCTTTATAACTTTTGTTTCCGGCGTGCCTGAAGGCTCGTGTGGAAACAGGGGATCAAGCTTCATACGTAGCTTGATAAATCGGCCCCCTTGTGTGGAACTGTTGCGCTTGAGCATTATCCAGTATGAATTTTAGTGCGTACCCCAATGTTTTAAACATGTTTGAAATTTTGGCGCACCAGCCATAAAAGGAGAAGCTGTCAATGATTTTAGGCCATTAACAGCTCTAAATGACAAACTGAAGGCCATTAATGAGCTCAGTGCAACCCGTGCCCAAATTATCTGCTTTGTTTGTCTCCTATAGACTTGAATAGGAGTCAGAAATAGCCTTTCACTGCTGGAGATTGGCAATCGCAAAACTCCTGGATAAAGTTATTTTTATCACCATTTTATCAGCACAAATGCAAAAATAATATGTTATAAATATGTCTCTCTCTTGTGCCTGTGCTAAACTCATTGTTCTCTCTGTTGCTCCTTCCCCAGACATTTATTCACTCTCTCATGTAGTTATGCTTTTTTGTCTTTCTTTTTATAGAACTTATAACCTTATTTTCTCGTTCTATGACTTTCCCGCTCACAATTCCTCACTATTACACTCTGTGCATGTCACTTTCTGGGTCATATTTTCCATCCCAAACAGGTTATATTGAGCTGTCCATCAGACTCTTGCTGCCAGGTAATTAAACTGCCCAGGAATGTGGCCAATCATAAGAAAACTGAAGCTACTTTAATAAACCTCCTATAATTAAAACAATGAAATGCAATAAAATGAAATAAAGCAGAGACCCTCCACACACTCAAAACCCCTGTTCTATATGATGTCATGTGACATCACAAGGTTACAGTGTAAAAGCAACTCCAGTTTCCATTTACAGTATGTGCACGAGACAAAAAAAAATTGCATAATTAAAAATGTTGGAACATTTTTTAAAAAAGGCATAAAAATGAATAAAGCAGAGTAAATGAAAATAATTCTGTTTTTCAAATTTTCCAAAATCAAGCGAATCATTTTTGACAAATGTATTAAAGAGACAATAGATTCAAAATGAAACATTCATGATTCAGACAGAGAATGCCATTTTAAAACAACATTCCACTTCGCTTCTAGCTTCAAATTTGCTTTGTTTTCTTGGTATCATTTGTTGAAGAGCATACCTATGTAGGATAAGGAGTAACAATGCATCGCTGGGAGCTATCTGGTGATTATTGGCTGCACACTTATGCCTCTTGCCATTGGCTCACCAGATGTGTTTAGCTAGCTCCCAGTATTGCATTATTTATTTTATTAAAGGGAAGGTCAACTCCAATTTTTTTATTGTTTAAAATGATAGATAATTCCTTTATTACCCATTCCCAATTTTTGCACAGCCAACATGGTTATATTAATACACTTTTTACCTCTGTGATTACCTTGTACCTAAGCCTCTTCTGACAGCCCCCTGATCACATGGCTATTTATTTATTATCTATTGACTTGCATTTTAGCCAATTAGTGCAGTGTCAGCCACAACCATGGGCGGGAGCAAAATGTTATCTATATGACCCACATGGACTAGCAATCTCCTGTTGTGAAAAACAAATACAAAAGCATGTGATAAGAGGCTGTCTATAGTGGCTTAGAAACAGGCAGACATTTAGAGGTTTAAAGGTTATAAAGTGTATTAATATAACAATGTTGGTTGTGCAAAGCTGGGGAATGGGTAGTAAAGGCGTTATCTATCTTTTTAAACAATAACAATTTAGGTGTTGACTGTCCCTTTAAATTGAAGGTGATGATATAAGATGAGCATTTTCATAATAGTGGATGAACACAGAATAGAGCAGTCTGGTAAATGAATTACCAGATATGGCCGACATCTCTTTAGACACCTGTCTATGGGAGAGCGACTTAAACGGGGATACACTATCCGACCTCCACATATGAGTGCTCCTGAAGCTTTCACTTGAGCAAAAGCGTTTTACTTTCAACTTGTAATGTGAGTGCAAGAATGGGAGCACTACTGATTAAAATTGAACAGTGATAGCTTTCAATAGCGCTAATATTTTTCTGCTGCACTTATAATCTAACCAAAAAGGTTTCATTACTTGTGAGCTTTCCAATTCCTCTTAAAACTGAAAATGCAGAGTCTGTTATGTTATGCAAAGTCCCAGTGACCCATTTATAAGAGTTCCTAATTGGCCTCAACATAGAAGGAATTCTAGGTTACACTATGACAGCAACCATTGCTTTATGGTCACTAAAACTTACCCTTATTTTGTATTACATTTAAGTAATTCATAAGTAAAAAACACACATCTACATATCATTCTAAGGGGCCCATTTATCAAGCTCCAAACGGAGCTTGTGGGCCCGTGTTTCTGGCGAGTCTTCAGACTCGCCAGAAACACCAGTTATGAAGCAGCGGTCTAAAGACCGCTACTCCATAACCCTGTCCGCCTGCTCTGATGAGGCGGACAGGAATCGTCAGAAATAAACCTGATCAAAGTACGATCGGGTTGATTGACACCTCCCTGCTGATTGGCCGCGAGTCAGTAGGGGGCGGCGTTGCACCAGCAGCTCCTGTGAGCTGCTGGTGCAATGTTAAATGTGGAGAGCGTATTGCTCTCCGCATTCAGCGAGGTCTTGCGGACCTGATCCGCACTGTCAGATCAGATCCGCAAGACCTTTGATAAATAGGCCCCAATGTCTAATCTTTGCTTTGAATACTACATTCTATCAAGCATTTATTTAGTGTCTAATCTCCCTTTAAGGATACTACTATCAGTATACAGAAAACAAATAGCAGAGCAAACATGTACAGGACATATTCTTTTGTGCTTATCAGTTTCTTATTTTACATTGTGTCTCCATATCACTGTTTTTTTAAGAAAAGCTCCAGTTATTATATATAAAACATAATCAGTACATATAATATATAATTCTAAATCACAGATGGTCAATACACATTTGTGAAAATGCACACTTTTTGCTGATTGTCTCTGTAATTTTTTTATTTTTTTTATCTGCGACAAATTAAGGTTTAAAGAGCTACAGCTCACTCTTTTTATTAGGCGTATAATAGAGACACAAAACAATTTGTTAGGATATCTAATCTCTATTCATCAGGTGCATAAAGACCCCCTCACCCACCAGTTAGTTTATTATAAAGAATGAATGGAGAAAAACAATGCAGAGCTCCTTCTTTAGGACCTAGGAACCAGACAATATAGAAAGTGACAGTGCTATTTTTTAAATGCAGAATAAAGGGACATGAAACCCTAAATTTTCTTTTGTTAATCAGATGGAGAATACAATCAATTTTAAACAACTTTCCAATTTACTTCTATTATTTAATTTGCTTCCTTCTCTTGTTATCCTTTACTGAAAGGTTTACCTAGGAAAGATCAGGAGCAGCAAAGAACCTATATTCTCACTGCTAATTGGTGGCTGCATATCTATACATATTGTCATTGGCTCACCCATGTGTTTAGTCAGCAACCAGTAGTGCGTTGCTGCTCCTTCAATAAATGATACCAAGAGAATTAAACAAATTAGAGAATAGAAGTCAAATAGAAAGTTGTTTAAAATTATATTCTCTATCGAAATCATGAAACAAAATTTTTGGGTTTCATGCCCCTTTAATGGAGAGATTTAACTGATATATATATATATATATATATATATATATATATATATATATATATATATATATATATATATATATATATATATATATATATATATATATGTGTGTGTGTGTGTAGATAGATAGAGATACAGATATAAATAAATATAATGTGCAAAATGCATAATATTTATGCGGAAATATCCTATTTTGTTCTTCTATGAATAAAGTTTGTAAATGCATTAAAAAAATAAACAAACAATGGCCTGGATTTAATCGGTCACCATTGAAGATTATTTATTCATAAACCTGTATTCCTATCAGTTATATAAATCAAATACCTTTAGTTATTTTGCTACATTAGTAATGAATATTCTACATCTGTATTTCCCACTGCTGACCCTGATAAAGGGACATTATTATTTCTGGAATAACTGTTTTCAGTTATTTTGTTTACAGCTGACTTTAAAAAAAAAACAAAAAACCCACATTAAATAGTTAATGTTAACTCTATACAAACAATTTCAAGCTATGCAATATTGGTGAAGAAGCAATAGTAAGAAATCAAATGAGCTGATAACAGTTTGGTTTTATGGACAATCAATTTCCTAATTTAATCATTTTGCAGCAGATTTTTGAAAGGGTCACAATTTAGTATTGTAATATAAAATATTTAAAAGGGCAGATCAATACAGTAGACTTTCATAATCAACAAAAGCACAATAAAATGACACACAGCAGCACATATTAATTTTAAATGACCATTAGATTTTTTCCTGGCAAAATGAAAATGTCCTCCTATTTGCTGGCCCACTATATCATGTGACACCAATCAGCCAATCAGAGACTCAAAAATATATATACTGTGAACACTTGCATATGGTAAGTAGAAAATGTGCATATGTGAACAATTTGATAACGGAAGTAATTATTTTGTTTTGTAATTGCATGCTCTATCTGAATCCTGAAAAAAATATTTTGACTTTAGTGTTCCTTTAATTACGTGTAGTAAAAAGCTGTTAGAGTGTGCAAACAATTGGATGTGTTTGTAACATGGAAATGTTAAAAGAATTTATGAATCACCTAAACATTGCTGTATTCCACACAGTCATTGTGTGCACACGTTGGCCTAGATTACGAGTGGAGCGCAAAATTGCGCTTTCACAAGCATGATATTTGCGCTCCACTCAGTAATACCATTGCACGTGTTCGCATTGCCTGGAAGCCTTGCGCTCACAAGAGCGTGCTGCCTTAGGCTCCAATGGGAGCCTCGTTCTCATGCCATGAGACACTGCAATCAACCTAGCGCAGGGGGTAGTTTGTGCAGTGCTGGGTAGCAAATTAGAAATATATATGTAAATTAATATATACATATATAATTATGTGTTCATATGTGTATATATGTATATAAGCATATACATATATATTTACAGTTAAAAGACAATCCCCCTACATTGCAATGTAATGGCACTTTCAGTGCCTTTTTTTTCTAACCCCCCCTTCCCTTATAACTGCTTTGTGCAAATTTTTTATTAAAACATAAAATTGCTCATCATTATTTATTTTGAGGGAAATTAGAGCACATTTTTTCATTAATCAGAGGTCTGACCTTTTGTTAATATGCGCTAAGTGCAAAGTGCTCCCACGAACCAACCTGTAAACGTGAAAATGTGTCCCTTTATGGGCCCACGTTAAAAAAGTGTTCCACTTGTAATCTAGACCTTTATGTATCCCTATCTGTCCTCTGCAGAATAGATAAGGAAACCTAGGTTTCAACATGGCTGTACCCTTTACTTTATAGCAATTTTTTTATAGAAACTAAAACTTTACACTTATTTCTTTAAACAATTAATATTATTTAAAAAAATATAACTGTGTGCTAATCTTTCATTTGAATACATCATTATTTACATACATTTATGTCCCTTTAATGAAGTTCAATGCCATCAAAAAGTCCTGAAAATGGGTCTTAGTATACAAAATTAAACTTTAATGTTTTCAATAGAAAATGCAATTTAAAAAAAAATCCCATTTACTTCTGCCATCAAATGTACTTCCTTTTCTTTGTATCCTCTGTTAAAACTTAGCTCCATGTCAGCATACTGAGGTAGCCTAAGGAATTTGGAGTAGTTAAAGGGACAGTCAACACCAGAATTTTTGTTGTTTAAAAAGAAAGATAATCCCTTTATTACCCATTCCCCAGATTTGCATAACTAACACAGTTATATTAATACACTTTTTACCTCTGTGATTACCTTGTATCTAAGCCTCAGCAAACTGCCCCCTTACTTCAGTTCTTTTGACAGACTTGCATTTTAGCCAATCAGTGCTATCTCCAGGGTAACTTCACGTGCATCAGCTCAATGTTATCTATATGAAACACATGAACTAATACCCTGTAGTGGTCAAAATGCATTCAGATTAGAGGCAGTCTTCAAGGTCTAAGAAATTAGCATATGAACCTCCTAGGTTTAGCTTTCAACTAAGAATACCAAGAGAACAAAGCAACATTTGTGATAAAAGTAAAAAGTATTCTGTGTATTCTTGCACAACCTCAGTAGTTGCTGGTGACTCAAAAAGTGTAAATATAAAAAGATTGTGCACTTTTTGTTAATGGGAGTGAATTGTAAAGTTGTTTAAATTGCATGCTCTCTCTTAATCATGAAAGTTTAATTTCAAATTAAGTGTCCCTTTAAAGGAGACCTGTTATGTTCAGATTGGAAGAGTATGTGTTGAGTTTACTGCCTTGTTGATTCTAAAAGAACAGGGGTTCAAAACAACCCCAATCTTCCAGAGTGCATCCCATTGTTCTGAGGATATGGAAAGAAAAGCATCCCTTCCCAACCTCTATTTCTTCCTGCCTAGCCACACCCCTAACCATTCGCTAACACCCTAGACTTGCGAGGTCCAACCACAGAACATCCATGACTCCGCCCACACTGACCCCTCCCATTCTTGACTAGGTAAGGCTAAACTTTTGCCACTGCTGCTGTGGATTTAAGAAATACCTTTTATGTCCTTTAAATTCACCAAATGCTTTAAAACCAGTTGCAGCACAAATATGAGAAATGAATCAGCAGCAAATGAGTTAAAATCTCACTAAGCAGAAAAGTTAAACCTAGATTTCCATTTTTTTTATATAATACACAATTTCTTCTAGATGAGAATATTTTAGTGCCTTTTTTTTTCTTTTTCTTCGTGTAGTTTTAATCCGTTTGGCAAACTTGAGATGGAGTGATGGATCAGAGGGATTTGGCATTTTATGCCACAAGTCAAGTGAATCTGCAGAGATCAGCAAATGTAAATGCAAATGCAGACCATCAATGTGTATTCAGTGCAAAATTCATTACATGCTTAAATGCAAAAAAAAAAAAAAAAAGGAATTTTGCTAATTACAAAGAACATTAACAACTGGTCATATATTGTGCTAACCATTTTTTATAACAGCAAGTAATTTTTGTTATTTGAGCTTGTCTGTATCTGTGCTTAATAATAGGCCATTATATTGTAAAAAAAATACAATTTTACCTTTCTTTATCTTGGAAATCAACGTCTTTAAATCTCTGCAATACTGACCACAGAGAAAACACAGCTGCTGATCATATGCTGTTCGTATGCACTGTGGAAGTGCTGGAATAACATACAAACTTGCGCAGTGTATAGCCACGAATCTATGGCTCCTTAAAGGGGCATTATACACTAGAATTATTCTTGCATAAATGTTTTGTAGATGATCCATTTATATAGCCCATCTGGGTGTGTTTTTATAAAAATATATAGTTTTGCTTATTTTAAAAAAACATTGTGCTGATTTTCAGACTCCTAACCAAGCCCCAAAGTTTTAGGAGTATACTGCTGTATTCCTCCTCCAGCTTGCTCCTGTTTGTGTAGGGTCGTTTCATATGCAGAGGAAGGGGGGGGGGTTGCTTTCACTGGATTACAGTCAACCTAATCAAAAGTGCTAAACTGGGAGCTTCTAAGTAAGTTTTTAAAAGGTTTTATATTGGATTTTTAGATCAGCAATTGTGGATATTATTCTTTATAGTAGTGTCTTTTACATGCAGTTATATGAAAATTAGTGTATACTGTCCCTTTAAGCTCCAAAATAGGCATCAGTAACAGAGGTTAGAAAGAGGTAAATTTCCTTTTTTCAACCCATTATCTGCTGAGCCATTTAACACCCTTTGTTGAAACCCTTTTATAGGGACACTCAGGTTAAATTAAATTTTCATGATTCAGATACAGCATGTAATTTTAAACAACTTTCCAATTTACTTCCATTAAAAAAAAAGTGCACAGTCTTTTATATTTACAATTTTTTAGTCACCAGATCCTACTGAACATGTGCAAGAATTCACAGACTATACATATATGCATTTGTGATTGGCTGATTGCTATCACATGGTACAAGGGGAGTGGAAATATACATAACTTTGAAATTTGTTATAAAAAAAATCTACTACTCATTTGAAGTTCAGACTAAGTGATATTGCATTGTCTTGCTATCTTGCATTTGTTGATTATGCAAATCTAATGTGTTGACTGGTCCTTTAAGCTTTCACTCCCATTGTGTTTAAACTAATCATATGAGATATTTTTAGGACACCAAACACTTTTAGAAAATAACTTGTTTCCACAAATAATAAAAAAAATACAAAAACTCACCATACAAAATGTGTAATTTTCTATAGTGTTACAGTAAACACCTGCATGGGAATCATTTAAAATTACTCCTTAGTAAAAAAAAATAGCTGATCTATTTAAAGGGAGACTCTACAATAGAATTGGTATTGTTTTAAAGTGAATGTAAATTTTTAACAATGAGTGCCCGGTTTTTAAAAATACTTTTAAAAACAGGGGCACTTTCATTGATGAAAATTTACATTGCACCGGATTTGTAGAAATACTTACCTTTTATTTCTCCAAAGCCGGATAGCTAATCCCCTGCATCAGTTCCTGTGTACTGACATAAGAAATGACAAAACCGGCTTCCTCCAATCATGGCTTCCCCCACCCCCCCAGAGCGTCCATCTCGTAATGCCCGGCTGTAATTGGAGGAAGCCGGTTTCATAATTGCTGTGGTTGTGCAGCAGGAAGAAGAATGCGGGCGATTGTCGAACCGGCTTTGAAGAAGTAAAAGGTAAGTATTATTACAAATACAGTGCAATTTAAAGTTTCATCAATGAAAGTGCCCCTATTTTTAAAAGTATTTTTAAAAACCGGGCACTCATTGCTGAAAATTGACATTCACTTTAAAAGATAGATAATCCCTTTATTACCCATTCCCCAGTTTTGCATAACCAACACAGTTATATTAATATTCTTTTTACCTCTGTGATTACCTTGTATCTAAGCATCTTCTGACAGCCCCCTGATCACATGACTTTGTATTTATTATCTATTGACTTGCATTTAGTATTGTGTTGTACTAACTCTTAAAAAACTTCCCGATCGTGAAAACTATCGGCTAGATTATGAGTTTTACGTTTTGAGTGAAAAAGCAGCGTTAAGGCTTTTTTTCACTACCGCTGGTATTACGAGTCTTGCAGGTTTAGGGGCACCGCACACTTTTTTGGCCGTAACGCAGCGTAGCTACCGCAGCTTTCTAAAAGTCCTTTTTCAATGGGACTTCCTTTGCGCCGGTATTACGAGTCTGCCTGGGAGGCCAAAAAGTTAGCGGAACAGCCTATACCGCCAAGATCCATACCGTAAACTGAAAGTCAGTAGTTATGGGTTTTATGCTATAACGCCATAACATAAAAGTCATAACTAAAGTGCTAAAAAGTACACTAACAACCATAAACTACCTATTAACCCCTAAACCGAGGCCCTCCCACATCGCAAACACTAAAATAAAGTTATTAACCCCTAATCTGCCGCTCTGGACATCGCCACCACTATAATAAACATATTAACCGCTAAACCGCCATACTCCCTCATCGCAAACACTAGTTAAATATTATTAACCCCTAATCTGCCGCCCCTAACATCGCCGCCACCTACATACATTTATTAACCCCTAATCTTCCGCCCCCAACGTCGCCGCCACTACACTAAATTTATTAACCCCTAAACCTAAGTCTAACCCTAACCCTAACACCCACTAGCTTTAATGTAATTAAAATAAATCTAAATAAAACCTACTATTAATAACTAAATAATTCCAATTTAAAACTAAATACTTACCTGTAAAATAAACCCTAAGCTAGCTACAATATAACTAATAGTTACATTGTAGCTATCTTAGGTTTTATTTTTATTTCACAGGCAAGTTTGTATTTATTTTAACTAGGTAGAATAGTTACTAAATAGTTATTAACTATTTACTAACTACCTAGCTAAAATAATTACAAATTTACCTGTAAAATAAAACCTATCCTGCCTTACACTACAATTAAATCAATTACCTAAATTAAATACAATTAACTAAATTACAAA
Organism: Bombina bombina; assembly: GCF_027579735.1. Lineage (NCBI taxonomy): Eukaryota > Metazoa > Chordata > Amphibia > Anura > Bombinatoridae > Bombina > Bombina bombina. The sequence continues at coordinate 67,020,194 of NC_069507.1, forward strand.
AAAAACAAAACACTAAATTACACAACATAAAAAAAGAAATTATCAGATATTTAAACTAATTACACCTAATCTAATAGCCCTATCAAAATAAAAAAGCCCCCCCAAAATAAAAATAAAAAACTAGCCTAAACTAAACTACCAATAGCCCTTAAAAGGGCCTTTTGCGGGGCATTGCCCCAAAGAAATCCGCTCTTTTACCTATAAAAAAAAAATACAACCCCCAACAGTAAAACCCACCACCCACACAACCAACCCCCCAAAAAAAATCCTAACTAAGAAAGCTAAGCTCCCCATTGCCCTGAAAAGGGCATTTGTATGGATATTGCCCTTAAAATGGCATTTGGCTCTTTTTCAGTGCCCAAACCCTAATCTAAAAATAAAACCCACCCAATAAACCCTTAAAAAGATCTAACACTGACCCCCGAAGATCCACTTACAGTTTTTGAAACTTGTAGTGTAAGGTTAGGTGTTAGTGTAAGACAGGTTAGGTTTTATTTTACAGGTAAATTTGTATTTATTTTAGCTAGGTAGTTAGTAAATAGTTAATAACTATTTAGTAACTATTCTACCTAGTTAAAATAAATACAAACTTGCCTGTGAAATAAAAATAAAACCTAAGCTAGATACAATGTAATAATTAGTCATATTGTAGCTAGCTTAGGGTTTATTTTACAGGTATTTAGTTTTAAATAGGAATTATTTAGTTATTAATAGTAGGTTTTATTTAGATTTATTTTAATTACATTAAAGTTAGTGGGTGTTAGGGTTAGACTTAGGTTTAGGGGTTAATAAATTTAATATAGTGGCGGCGACGTTGGGGCGGCAGATTAAGGGTTAATAACATTATGTAGGTGTCGGCGATGTTGGAGGCAGCAGATTAGGGGTTAATAAGTATAATGTAGGTGTCCACGATGTCGGGGGTGTCAGAATAGGGGTTAATAAGTTTAATGTAGGTGTCGTGATGTCGGGGGCAGCAGATTAGGGGTGTTTAGACGGAGTTTATGTTAGGGTGTTAGGTGTAAACATAAATTTTCTTTCCCCATAGGAATCAATGGGGCTGCGTTACGGAGCTTTACGCTCCTTTATTGCAGGTGTTAGGCTTTTTTTCAGCCGGCTCTCCCCATTAATGTCTATGGGGAAATCGTGCACAAGCACGTAAAACCAGCTCACCGAGGCACACCGCAGCGCTGGTATTGGAGTGCGGTATGGAGCTCAATTTTGCTTTACGCTGCAATATTGCCTGCTAATGCCGGGTTTTTGCAAACCTGTAATACAATTGCTGTAGGGAAGTGAGCGGTGAAAATAATTTGCAAGTTGGCACCGCACCCCTCATAACGCAAAACTCGTAATCTAGCCGACAGTCATCTATATGGCTCACATGAACTATCAGTCTCCTGTTGTGAAAAGCAAATACAAAACATGTGATTAAGATGCTGTCTATAGAGCCTTTAAAACAGGCAGAAATGTAGAGGTTTAAATGTTATAAAGTATATTAATCTAACAATGTTGTTTGTGCAAAGCTGGGTAAAGGGTAATAAAGGTGTTTTCTATCTTTTTAAACAATAACAATTTTGTGTAGACTGTCACTTTAAAGCAGAGGGGAGATTGGGGCTCTATAATAGTTACCAACTCCTTCATAGAAAATTTCACTGGCATCAACTGTAACAGGTGACTAACTTTTCTCAGGGTTGTTATGTGTAGAAAAGGTGATATACAGATATATATATATATGACAACTCATTTATATGAGGCATTCCATGTCCCTCTACGTTAAATATTAAAAGAGATAGGGGTCCCATTAAAGATCATAATAGTGAAAATACCTGGTGATCTAGGAAAACATTCAGCCTCTTTTTTTTTCAAAGAACATAATCCCCCCCCCCCCCTTTCAGAGAAGGGGTTGCACACCCCTCTATGGGGTGCAGGAGTTAAAGGGACATGAAAGCCTAAATTTTTCTTACATGACTTAGAAGATGAATACAATTTTAAGCAACTTTCTTATTTACTTCTATTATCTCATTTGCTTTATTCTCTTGGTATCATTTGTTAAAGGAGCATCAATGCACTATTTTTTTCTAACTGAACACATGGGTGAGCCAATCAGTATATATTTGCAGTCACCAATCAGCAGCTAGAACCTAGGTTCTTTGCTGCTCCTGAGCTTGCCTAGATAAAGTTTTCAACAAAGGATAACTAGAGAAGGAAGCAAATTAAATATAATAGGTTATAAGGCCTCCGCTTCGAAACAGCTCCTCCATCTTAGAGGTGAGGAAGTTGAATCATCCCAGAATGATTCTTCATGGATAGGGTACCCTGGTATTGTGATATTGTTTGTGAGAGAGAGATATTATACACACATTCTATGACTCTTTCTTATTTGGAATGGAGGATTTTTATCTAATGCTTTTATCTCCATCATAAATAAAATGAGAATCTATCTATCTATCTATCTATCTATCTATCTATCTATCTATCTATCTCTATCTATCTATCTACATCTACATATATACACACATATACACATACATATATACATATATGTATATATATATATATATATATATATATATATATATATATATATATATATATGGTTTATTGACAAAACTAATATTGTATTGGACTACTTAATCTGCTCAATTTTTTCGCTATACATTGTATGAACCGTTTCAATTTTTTCGCTATACATTGTATGAACCGTTTTCTGTGGTGGACCCCACTAGGTTCTGAAAGACTATAAGAAGAAAACGCACCAACTTTTTTACTTATTTATTGGCAATTTTATTCATTCATCTGGTTGTTTTGTATTTATTTATTAACAACTTATGAATTTTTTATTCATTTATTAATAGAGTTGTATACACTTATTTAGCTATTTATATAACCATATAGCGCTGCCGAAAAGAGTGAAATAGTTCTATGCCTTGGACGAGGTATGAAAACATTAGATATTTCACGAAAACTTAAGCATGATCATCGCACTATTAAGAGATTTGTGGCGGATTCAGAGCACAGACGGGTTTGTGCAGATAAAGGCACATTGAGGAAGATTTCTGCCAGATCCATGCATTGGATCAAGAGAGCAGCTGCTAAAATACCATTACATAGCAGCAAACAGATATTTGAAGCTGCTGGTGCCTCTGGAGTCCCGCGGACATCAAGGTGTAGAGTCCTCCAGAATCTGCATTGGGCAGAAAAATACATGAAGACTAATTTTCAAACAGTACTGTTCACTGATGAGTGCTGTGCAACCCTGGATGGTCCAGATGGATGGAGTAGTGGATGGTTGGTGGACGGCCACTCTGTTCCAACAAGGCTGCAACGTCAGCAAGGCGGTGGTGGAGTCATGTTTTGGGCCGGAATCATGGGAAGAGAGCTGGTCGCCCCCTTTAGGGTCCCCGAAGGTGTAAAGATGACCTCTGCAAAGTATGTGGAGTTCCTGACTGACCAATTCCTTCCCTGGTAAAGAAGGAAGAACTATGCTTTCCGTAATAAAATCCTCTTCATGCATGACAATGCACCATCTCATGCTGCAAAGAATACCTCTGCATCAATGGCTGCTATGGGGATAAAAGGAGAAAAAGTCATGGTGTGGCCTCCATCTTCCCCAGACCTCAATCCTATTGAGAACCTTTGGAGCATCCTCAAGCAAAAGATCTATGAGGGTGGGAGGCAGTTTACATCCAAACAGCAGCTCTGGGAGCATGCCACCAAAAGTTAATAGGGTAAGGCCTCCGATTCCAAACAGCTCCTCCATCTTAGAGGTGAGGAAAACATCTTGCAAACAAATTCAAGCAGAAACTGTTCAAAAACTCACAAGTTCAATGGATGCAAAACTTGTGAAGCTGCTATCAAATAAGGGGTCCTATGTTAAAATGTAACGTGACCTGTTAAAATGTTTAAAAAGTTAAAAAGTTGTTCAAAGTTTGATTGAAATAGCTTTTGATTTCAGTAAATATGCTGCAAACAAAACAAATGACAATTTTCAGTTCTTTACAACCTATAAAGTGTTTTAAAACTTACTTTGCGTAATAATTTGGAACAGTGCATTGTAAGTTTTTTATTTTGAAAATAAATACTGTTATCATTAGGAGGTTTGTTCATTAAACTTTGAATTGTACTCTTAATAGTTGATAACATGAGAATTATGCTGACTGTTGCTTAATGCTTACATCAATTATTTAGGTAAATGAGAAAGATATCATTGGCATAATAATTTGGAACAGGGTGTATATATATATATATATAAAAATACATATATATATATATATATATATACACACAGACACACACACATATATATATATATATACAGTATCTCACAAAAGTGAGTACACCCCTCATATTTTTGTAAATATTTTAATATATCTTTTCATGTGACAACACTGAAGAAATTACACGTTGCTACAATGTAAAGTAGTGAGTGTACATCCTGTATAATAGTGTAAATTTGCTGTCCCCTCAAAATAACACAACATGCAGCCATTAATGTCTAAACCATTGGCAACAAAAATGAGTACACCCTTAAGTAGATATGACCAAATTTGGCTCAATTAGCCATTTTCCCTCCCCGGTGTCATGTGACTCGTTAGTGTTACAAGGTCTCAGGTGTGAATCGGGAGCAGGTGTGTTAAATTTGGTGTTATCACTCTCACACTCTCTCATACTAGTCACTGGAAGTTCAACATGGCACCTCATGGCAAAGAACTCTCTGAGGATCTGAAAAAAAAAGAATTGTTGCTCCACATAAAGATGGCCTAGGCTATAAAAAGATTGCCAAGACCCTGAAACTAAACTGCAGCACGGTGGACAAGACCATACAGCAGTTTTACAAGACAGGTTCCACTCAGAACATGCCTTACCATGGTCAACCAAAGAAGTTTAGTGCACATGCTCAGCGTCATATCCAGAGGTTGTTGTATTTGGGAAATAGACGTATGAGTGCTGCCAGCATTGCTGCAGAGGTTGGAGGGGTGGGGGTCAGCCTGTCAGTGCTCAGACCATACGCCACACACTGCATCAAATTGGTCTGCATGGCTGTCTTCCCAGAAGGAAGCCTCTTCTAAAGATGATGCACAAGAAAGCCTGCAAACAGTTAGCTGAAGACAAGCAGACTAAGGACATGGATTACTGGAACCATGTCCTGTGGTCCAATGAGACCAAGATAAACTTATTTGGTTCAGATGGTGTACTGGGACATACTGAAGCAGAGCATGATTCTCTCCCTTCAGAGAATGAGCTGCAGGGCAGTATTCCAACATGATAACGACCCAAACACACCTTCAAGACGACCACTGCCTTGCTAAAGAAGCTGAGGGTAAAGGGGATTGACTGGCCAAGCATGTCTCCAGACCTAAATCCTATTGAGCATCTGTGGGGCATCATCAAACAGAAGGTGGGGAAGTGCTCCGTGGTTTTGTCATGGAGGAGTTGAAGAGGACTCCAGTGGCAACCTGTAAAGCTCTGGTGAACTCCATGCCCAAGAGGGTTAAGGCAGTGCTGGAAAATAATGGTGGCCACACAAAATATTGACACTTTGGGCCCAATTTGGACATTTCCACTTAGGGGTGTACTCACTTTTGTTGCCAACGGTTTAGACATTAATGGCTGTGTGTTGAGTTATTTTGAGGGGACAGCAAATTGACACTATTATACAGGCTGTACACTCACTACTTTACATTGTAGCATAGTGTCATTTCTTCAGTGTTGTCACATGAAAAGATATATTAAAATGTTTACAAAAATGTGAGATACTGTATATGTATACATATATATATTCATTCACACGAGTGGGAGTGCTGATTAGTGCTTGCACACATTTTTCTCTTGTGATTGGCTAACTAAATGTGTTCTATCTGCAAGTAGTGCAATGTTGTTCCTTCAGCAAAGGAAAAAGAATCAAATTTGATAATAGAAGTAAATTGCAAAGTTGCTTAAAATTGTATGTTCTTTCCAAATTACAAAATAAATTATTGGGGTTTCCTGTCCCTTTAAATTATTTTATTAAAAGGTAAGTCGAAAATAGCCTCTTACAAATTAAGATATACTTTGCCTGCAATATTGCTTGGATTACCAATTATTAACAGGAAGTGCATGCGTTGCCATTAAGCACAGGAACGTCAATTAAAAATGTTATATATTATAAAATGAGCTAATTTAGATTAAACAAAGAAAAATGGACTTTCATGTCTCTTTGTCATATATAATGCTTTGCCCTTTTTGGAAGACTGGAGAAGGCTCAGGATTTCTTTGAAGTTTATTTGAAGTTTTTTCAAATTTTTAGGTAGTGCACTTATACTTTAATTTTACCTAACTTGAGTTGCTTAACATTTGTATTTCATTGTGCAGTTGGTACATTTATCCATAATTATTTATAATTATTCTCCATGAGATGAACATCTGTCTGTATACTAAATTACAGTAATTTCATCTGTTTTTGTTCACGTCTCACCTAAGGGGAGGTCTTTGCGCATGCTTAGTTGGCTGTAATATTGCCAAAAAATCACTAGAAGCAGCCAAAGCAGAGGTATTAAATGGACAGTATACTCCAATGTTCTGCATTTAATAGACACTGCTATAAATAATAATATGCAAAGATACTGATATAAAAATCCAGTATAAAACCGTTTAAAATCTTACTTAGAAGCTTCCAGTTTAGCTCTGTTTAAAAGGTTACAGGAACACCCACTGCAAGTGGGAAATAGCAGAACCCCCCCCCCCTTATTTTGCATATGAAAAGACCCTTTACACAAACAGAAGCAAGCTGGAGTAGGTATACGTTGGTATTCTCCTAAAACTTTGGGGCTTGGTTAGGAGTCTGAAAATCAGAGCAATGCTATTTAAAAATAAGCAAAACTATCCATTTAAAAAAACAAACTGTATGAGCTATATAAATGGATCATCTACAAAACATGTATGCAAAGAAAAATCTAGTGTATAATGTCCCTTCAAGGTTGCTATCTCAGCCATGTTTCCCTGGACAGTTATGAGTTACACATGGTGGTGGGTGTGCAGGGAGGAACATGAATAGTGTTATCCAGCAGCACTATGTGTTGTTCTGGGGCACAATGAATGTTCCTGTCTGCACGCCCTGAATGATGTATAACTCATAACTGTGCAGGAAAACATGGTTGAAGTGGCAGCCAACCCGAGGTATTTGCCTTTTTATGTATATATATATATTTTTTTTCTTTTATTACAATTTGATTTGTCATGATAATATCGCACTATGGATGCATTTCTTTCTCTTCTTTCTTAAATGATTATGAATAAGAGATAAAAAGACATAAGTTACTACAACACAAAAGGCAATTTACACTGTTGAAAGTTTCTGAAGAGCATTTTCGTCTAAAAAAGTTTTTTCAGTCTATACAATACAGAATGTGCAGCTGTTTCTGGTGTTTTATGCCCATATTCAAATGAAGATGTCCTGAAAAAAGGTCTGGCATTAATGATAAATCCTACCCTTTCATTATGACAGCTTAAAGGAAATTAATGATGTCATTCAGTGTACAGTTATCAAAATACAATCAGAGAGGCCTTTTAGATTGGTCTGTATGTATTATTTGCCCCAAACAACTAAAGATTGAGCATCCATTCAAGGATTTTCTATCAGAACTGAGGACTCAGATATGGATTCAATGGTTTTCAAGCACTATTGTTTGAAGGTGAATGTACAATATTGCCACTGGAAATACAACATTACAATTACGAATTTACCTCAGAATTAGAAGTCTTTGGATGAAAAGAGACTTTGATAGATGTTCATTGTTACAATGTGAAGTCATTGTAAAGTTGGCTATGGAGGTTGTGCGGACGGTCATTTTTGGCTGCAGAGTGGGAGTTTGAGGGATTTGTTGACACTGCTGTTTATGAAATTGCAGACGGCTCAATAGATGGGTTCACAGTATGTAGGTACTGTGGTGTGTATGATTACAGTGGGTTATGGATGTCACAGGGGTAAATGTTGGGTATCATTAAGCTCTGTATTGCTGATGAGGGTGGGCTTTATATGTAGCATGAGTCATGGCTTGACAAACCCAGGTCCTTAAAACTAGGCCTTGGCTCTCTGGTTTATATATATATATACTAGTTTTAAAGCCCGTGTACACAGGCCAAAATGTCCCCCTCCAAGATCCTTCCTTAGACTTTATTTCCCCCCCTCCACTCTAGGATCCCTCTGTACCTCCTTCTCCCTCCTTCCACCTCCCTGCCACCCTTAGCATACATTTTTTCTGTAGTGTAGCGGTACCACCTGTTCCCGCCCCTCCCACCCCCTTCAACGATGGGACACCCACCCGCCTCCCTCCTAACCCTCACGCGCCACCAATGATTGGCACCACTGCTGCTTCGGTACCTCTGTAAGACTATTTCTGCACTGACTCAATCCTGACGACCAGCACCGTCCTCGCGTTTGTCTTGTGCAGTCTCTACTGAGCATGTGTGTGTGTGTGTGGATGTGTCGGACAAACATACTTAGCCTTTTATTATATAGGATAGTTTATATATATATATATATATATATATATATAAAATTGTAGAAAAAAGTGGCCCACACCATCCACACAACTGCCTGGTGCTCTGCACAATAGGTAGTTACAAACAGTCCCCAGGCTACCAAACCTGGCCAAGGATATATGGTAAAACTGGAATGAAGCAGGCAATTCAGGATACTTTTCAATCAGCCTTCAATCCATAAAGTGCTTGATACAAAGAAAGAGCCTTAACCCATAACGTTTCGGTTCCAAAATGAACCTTTATCAAATGGAGCACATCAAAGGCATACCCTTATATACCATGTGTAATCTACAATATTAGAACTAAATGTGTGTGATACTTAGCAATCGCTTAACCGCTGCCCACCAGCCATCCAGACACGCTACCAGTGCACATTGCACAACTGCGCATACTAATGGCTGTCAGGTGGTTGTCATGGAAAAGGTAAACAGCCGTTTGTGACTATGATGTGCTGGTGAGATCGAAGGCGATTGTAAGAACAATGTACAGTGAATATGCTACACGCTATACTAAAAAATGCATGGATAGCGCATAAGCTAATGTATGCAAAAAATAACATATGCAGTTATTATATGTAAGACATAACGCAAATGAGGATCCCATAACTGGGAAACAAATATAAAGTGAAATGCTATATGAAGTGCTAAACTAAGCAGTACTTTCTGATGTAGGGCTAGAATTTTACTAGTATGGCCCCATAGCACCAATTTATATATATAAGTATCAATGGCATACTGCGAATAATGCACACAAAATTACAAAAACTTATTATAACATGATGCCCAAGGAATAGGTAGAACTTTTATAATCCTATGGAGGAGGTTCCCGTAAGTAGATCACTTGTACCAACATCCGAAGTCAATCATCGAATTCAAGCCCTTAGGAGCAACTTTGTCCATATCAAAAATCAATTTGGCTTCTAGCCACAAGAGGGCCAATGCTCTGTCGCCCCCCCCTCTCCCGTCTCAGCCGAGGAACATGATCAATGAGTATCACCCTTAACATAGCTACAGAGTGTCCAGCTGGTAAAAAATGTCTTGCAAGTGGTTGCTCGGTGCTGCCTTTATTAATGGCCTGGTGTATAGCAGATTTGTGATTTGCCAATCTTTCTCTGAAGGTGGTCACCATTTTGCCTATGTAATATAGGGAACACAGACAGATGATGGCATAGAATACGAATTCTGAGGTGCACGTCTATGTTTGATTTTAAATTTTTTGTTGGTGTGTGGATGGTGAAAGCTGTTACAGGTCATCATATTGTTACAGGTGACACAGTTCCCACACCTGTAACAACCTTGGGGGGCGACAGAGCATTGGCCCTCTTGCGGCTAGAAGCCAAATGGATTTTTGATATGGACACAGTTGCTCCTAAGGGCTTGAATTCGATGATTGACTTTGGATGTTGGTACAAGTGATCTACTTACGGGAACCTCCTCCATAGGGTTATAAAAGTTCTACCTATTCACATGGAGATGATGTTATTATTAATACGTTTTTGTAATTTTGTGTGCATTATTCGCAGTATGACATTGATACTTATAGCATAAATTGGCACTATGGGGCCATACTAGTAAAATTATAGCCCTACATCAGAAAGTACTGCTTAGTTTAGCCCTTCATATAGCATTTCACTTTATATTTGTTTCCCAGTTATGGGATCCTCATTTGCGTTATGTCTTACATATAATAACTGTATATGTTATTTTTTGCATACATTAGCTTATGTGCTATCCATGCATTTTTTAGTATAGTGTGTAGCATATTCACTGTACATTGTTCTTCCGATCGCCTTCGATCTCACCAGCACATCATAGTCACGAACGGCTGTTTACCATTTCCATGACAACCACCTGACAGCCTGTGATCTCTATGGCTGTGTTGGATAACGTCATTAGTATGCACAGTTGAACAACGTGCACTGGTAGCGTGTCTGGATGGCTGGCGTGCGGCGGTTAAGCGATTGCTAAGTATCACACACGTTTAGTTCTAATATTGCAGATTACACATGGTATATAAGGGGTGTTTGGTTGGGGGCTGTCTTTGATGGGCTCCGTTTGATAAAGGTTCAGATTGGAACCGAAACGTTATGGGTTAAGGCCCTTTCTTTGTATCAAGCACTTTATGGATTGAAGGCTGATTGAAAAGTATCCTGAGTTGCCTGCTTCATTCCAGTTTTACCATATATCCTTGGCCAGGTTTGGTATTCTGGGGACTGTTTATATATATATATATATATATATATATATATATATATATATATATATATATATATATATATATATATAAAGTTCAAAGTAGACAAGCACTCCAGAGATCCAAATCACATGCCCAGGGTGCAACAGATAGGCAAATAGAGAGTAATGAAGAGTGCACTCGCCAGGACTTTTCAAAGTTTTATTCCAAAAATTTTTGGAATAAAACTTTGAAAAGTCCTGGCGAGTGCACTCTTCATTACTCTCTCTCTCTCTCTCTCTCTCTCTCTCTCTCTCTCTCTCTCTCTCTCTCTCTCTCTCTCTCTCTCTCTATATATATATATATATATATATATATATATATATATATATATATATATATATATATACATACACAGCATGTGTTGGCTGTAGGTTTGGACCCAGGTATGAAGACAGAGTAAAGAGGTTCACCATTTGGCCAAATGTTTTAACAAACTCTTCACTTTATGTTTTTAGCCTAGCTGTTTGCAACCAAATGACTTGAACCCACTCCAGTTTGAGAGTGCAGTCTATTTCTGATATATTTATGTATATATATATATATATATATATATATATATATATGTGTGTGTGTGTGTGTGTATATATATATATATATATATATATATCATAATATAAAAGAAGAAAAATATATGTGTGTGTGTGTGCGTATCTATATCTATCTATCTATCTATCTATCTATCTATCTATCTATCTATCTATCATCTATCTATCTATCAATCTATCATCTATCTATTTATCTATCTAACGACTTGAACCCACTCCAGTTTGAGAGTGCAGTCCATTTCTGATATATATATATATGTGTGTGTGTATATATATATATATATATATATATATATATATATATATATATATATCATAATATAAAAGAAGAAAAATATATGTGTGTGTGTGCGTATTTATATCTATCTATCTATCTATCTATCTATCTATCTCTCTGTCTGTCTATCTATCATCTATCTATCTATTTATCTATCTATCTATCTATCTATATATCTATCTATCTATCTATCTATCTATCTATCTATCTATCTATCTATCTATCTATCAATTTCTTGTTTAATATTATGACATTATCTCTCTGTCCTTTTGTCTATAGGATTGTGATTGACTCCATAACTCCCAACTGAATCTCCTCTGGTTTCCCACATAGTTAAAGTCACACAAAGCTTTTAAGGTAAAAAGAAACCACAATGTTTATCAGGTTAATTCTGATTTCAAATATTAATGGTATTTTTTTCTCCTTTTTTTTTCGTTTCTGTATAACCACCAGGAAGTGTTTCCCAGACTCACTGCGATTGTCCTCAAAAAATGGTTTATTATTCCTAATTAACAAATTAAAAGATTGGAATCTGGGTGGTGATTTTGGAGACGGAAACTCCTGTCTTCCTATGTTAACCTTTTCATGGCCCCGTGTATGCTGTCAACAATGTGAGACTGCAGTTACGATACGTACACTTTCCTTGACACTAATTGCATGAAAATACAAATTTTTCCTTCTTAAAGCTCAAATCTTTAGTCACTTCCCCATTTTTTATTATCTTTTTTTGTCTCTTTTCATTAGATCCCAAAAATAAGTTAAGTTTTTATAAACCTGATCTTGTTATTAACTTTGTCTTATTTTTGTTAAAATCAGACACGGCATGAGAACTAGCACAGCGAAGGGGTAAATTGCGCAGCGATTGGCAGCAAATATAAATATATATGTATATGAATATAAATATATATATTTATGTTTTAATATGTGTATAAACACATATTAACACATAAATGTGTATGTATATCAGCATATACTTTATATTTACTGGGGACACATAGTCCCCATAGACAGCAATGTAAAGGCACTTTCAGCGCCTTTTTTTTTTTAACACCCCACACCCACGAACTTTAGCTCCAAAAACTGCTTAGTGCGTTTTTTTCATATTAAAAAAAATTATACTTTTTTTTTTTATAAAAAATAAACTATACTTTAAAAATTTACCATAGGTCTGACCTCTGGTTAATTTTTTGAGCACTCATTGCTACTGCGATCTCTGTCACTTGTAATTAAAAAATTAAAACGTGCAAATTTGTTCAATTGCGGGCGCAAAATAAATTAGTGCTCCACTTGTAATCTAGCCCTAAATATTTTGCTAACATAATGACTACCCCAGTAACAAATCTGGTCTGTGTCTACCTCAGTAACAAATCCGGTCTGTGTCTACCTTAGTAATAAATCCGGTCTGTGTCTACCTCAGTAACAAATCTGGTCTGTGTCTACCTCAGTAATAAATCCGGTCTGCGTCTACCTCTGTAACAAATCCGATCTGTGTCTACCTCAGTAACAAATCCGGTCTGTGTCTACCTCAGTAACAAATCTGGTCTGTTCCTACCTCAATAACAAATCTGGTCTGTGTCTACCTCAGTAACAAATCCGGTCTGTGTCTACCTCAGTAACAAATCCGGTCTGTGTCTACCTCAGTAACAAATCTGGTCTGTTCCTACCTCAATAACAAATCTGGTCTGTGTCTACCTCAGTAACAAATCCGGTCTGTGTCTACCTCAGTAACAAATCTGGTCTGTTCCTACCTCAATAACAAATCTGGTCTGTGTCTACCTCAGTAACAAATCGGGTCTGTGTCTACCTCAGTAACAAATCCGGTCTGTGTCTACCTCAATAACAAATCCGGTCTGTGTCTACCTCAGTAACAAATCCGGTCTGTGTCTACCTCAGTAACAAATCCGGTCTGTGTCTACCTCAGTAACAAATCCGGTCTGTTTCTACTTTAGTAAAAAATTCGGTCTGTGTCTACCTCAGTAACAAATCTGGTCTGTGTCTACCTCAGTAAGAAATCCGGTCTGTGTCTACCTCAGTAACAAATCCAGTCTGTGTCTACCTCAGTAACAAATCTGGTCTGTGTCTACCTCAGTAACAAATCTGGTCTGTTTCTACCTCAGTAACAAATCCAGTCTGTGTCTACCTCAGTAATAAATCCGGTCTGCGTCTACCTCTGTAACAATCCGATCTGTGTCTACCTCAGTAACAAATCTGGTCTGTGTCTACCTCAGTAATAAATCCGGTCTGTGTCTACCTCAGTAATAAATCCGGTCTGTGTCTACCTCAGTAAGAAATCTGGTATAATTCCTTCATATAAGGCAAAGTGGTTGGTAGGGTTGCCATAATGTTGCTTTAGAGGCAGATTTTGAGTGGCGCCCTATAGTTTGCATGTGAACGATATTGGTTTTTCGTACCCATTTGCGTGCAAGTTAAATTAAAGTTGAAATTAAAGTTGAAATTAAATGCACACATGTGAGCGCAATCGCGATGTAGACTAGAATGTTTAATGTGACTTCAGAGCTCTGGTTAACTGTTACACTTGAATAGAAAGTGGACAAAAAAAACATCCAAAATACATTAAAACGTACAGTTACGGGGGGCGGAGCTAACCGTCGAAGAAGTAAGACATGTTCTGAGGAAGCTCCCGCTATCATCTACTTTAAAAAAGCTATTTCCCTTAAGAATTATAACCAAGCTCTTTTAATTTCAAGCCCAGATGGAATAGCTGTATTGTTGGGGCTGAGGAAAAGTCGGAGGTACAAGAATTTGAAGGAACTTATACACTTTGCGTAAGGAACCTTCACGCTGCCTTAGCTATCAAGGTCTGGAGGGCCGGTCAGTAGCGTGGCTTATCTGTACTAATAGCAGCTCTCAGTATGCATTTCTCTCATGAAATACATCAACACCATTTAACTTAATTTTCCACACGGCTAATCCTCAAAAGTATACTTTACCACGCTAGACTCGACTCCTAACCAAGATGGCGGCGATCTTATGTTTGTTGCGGCAATTAGAGGCAAAACTGGACATTCATTTCCTCGAGTTACGTGAGGTACTTGTCTCAGAGCGAGAGACCTCTGGAGAGGTATATGTTCCCCACACAAGACTGACTCTGCAAGCGGGTGCTTTATCGGCCACCCCCTCTTCCTCTACATCAGAGAGGTCAGAATCCGAAAACAATCTAGCCCCGTCAGACACAGATACTCGCCAGCATCTTGCCTCACAAGCTCCCACCTGGTCTGCAAGAAGCACACCGATCCCTATAAGGTCATAAGTCTCCAACACCAGCGGCAACAGAGATCCTGTAGTACTTAAGGAGACAATCTACTCCCTGGAGCGCAAAGAAGAAGGAAAGGCCTCCGCTGTTGTTTCAGCTGCTACACGCATGGCCCTAGAATTGGGAATGAGATCGGTAACACACGCCACTTCAGGAGCGGGCTGGTTCAGGATACAGAGTAATAACAGAACGCAGGTCGTCCAGTTCAACTCAGCTCCTGTATTCTCAAAGCTCCTCTGCAGCGGATTAATTTGTTCAAGACCCCTGATGAATCTCAAGATAGGCATCGGCTAGGTTGTTGTTGGCTACTCCCAAGCTGATTACTAACTTTTGGCAGTTACAGCAGGGGCTTGTCGCTTGCTATCCTAGGGACTTGGTCATAGATGAAAGCCTAACGGTTGGAAGCCACTGACCGAGACTGTCCCTGTGAGAAAATGTAACGTAAGACACGGTTCCTAATCGCTATTCTAACACTTGCCTGTCCCTTTTTATTTTCATGCTAAATGTTTCCCTTTGTAGATGTGTTTAGAGGGCCGTATAGTAATGTTAATTGGCCTATAGTTATTTTAATGAGACTGTTCTCTCAAATATATATTCTCCCATAGCCTCCTATGATTTTATGATACAGACAACCACTTACTCCAGTGTTTAGCTCACATCGTGAGCCCAGAGGTACACTATGCCCCACGCAGGTACGGAATAGGCTACGCTATATATAGCTTTGAAACAGGTTCACTGTTTAGCAGGGATAGCCGCTAGGATTACTGAGGGCAGAGATGGATACCTGAGAAGATATCTCACACTGAGACATGGTCCCACATAGCTTTAGTACTGGCTGAATTATATTATTACTCTCTATACAGGTATCGAACTCCCAGCCCTGCTAGTCTTCCTTTTCTCAATGCCTTCACAGAATCTGGTGTATTATTGAACTGGTTGTAAGTTAAGCCCTAAGTCTATAACTGGTTGTATGCCCCACATCACATGTTCTCTTATTAGATGTAGATGTTCTGGGACCTTCACTAGGTAGGTCTAAGGAGATTGTTAAAAATGATTATACCCATTTATACTACCTACATATGAGCTGCATAACTTAGTTCCTGAGCTTGTATACATAGTCACATAGTTCTTTATATAGTCTACTGCACAGTGAGAGATGGGGCGATGTAGTCATGCTCTAGATACAGTAGTTTATATATAATATTACTTATATGATCCTTAAATTAAGATCTTCATGTATGCTTGATTGTACATACTTTCCAGAACATCTATATCTAACCAGACAGTGCACAGATAGCTAACATAACTCATGTTTACGCCTATAATATATATGCCTGTTTTCTACAGAGATATATTGGTAGGTCATTGCTGAGACCCTAGTGTATAAGCTTTTAATTCACGTGGCAGTATACCAAATAGCCTTAACAGAGGAATAATTTGACAGCCATATTTCTCATTGAACATTAAGCACAGTCCTTCTTTAGACCCTTAGGCACGGATATATGTATAAGAATCCACGGGAATATTATGTGCTATAGATATATCTTATCATGTTCCACATTACATCCTGAGGGACTTATGTCGCTACCTATTTCCTGCATATATAACGGGTTATCCATTTGAAGTATATTCCCTGTTTGTTTGTTTGTTTATAGAATATGACCCCTGCTCACCCCTCCCGCCTCACTAGTCTAGTACATTATAAAACTCCGCCCCCCCATCCCCCCCCCCCTCACTTCACTTCGAGCGGCTTTTGCCCGCTGCATCCCTTTTTCCCTCCCCGCTAACTTGGTCCAAAAGTGGCCAAACCAGATCTAACCCCTAATTGCCTAAATGCTGTCTCCTCTTCAGATTAATTAAGTACATGACCAGCAATTGGAGGATCATTCCTAGCTTTATTATATACAAAAATGAGGTTCCATTTCCATCTATCTCTATTCAGGTCACACATATCTTTTAACTATACTCTTGTTTGTTAGATCTTAGTTGTATATTTTATGGCTTACAATACATGTAAAGTGAATATCTGACACTGTCCTGTATTATATAAATTTGGTCCTGATATTCTTCCGGAGACGTTCAAATCCCATGCCCAGAATGTCTTTATCTCTATTCTCTTGTTATGTTTTTGGGTATCTAATGTATGTCTTATTGATATATTTTCATTATAACCTCAATTAAAAAAAAAAAAAAAAAAAAAAAAAAAAAAATGTACAGTTACACTGTATGATAAAAAATATTTCTAGATACAATGGCATTAAAAAGTTATAAGGGCTCAAAGTTAGAAGGTGTAAGGTGTGCACATATGTATTTATATATGTATTTAGAGACATATATGCACATTAAAACATATGTACACACACACATACATATATATATATATATATATATATATATATATATATATATATATATATATATATATATATATATATATATATATATATATATATATATATATATATAAGTGCAAATGGAGCCCTTTCCAGTCAATTAGATGAAAATATGTAAAATCACATTTATGCAATATTCATATTTAATAAAGTGTTATACTGTGGAACATTATTCAAACAATTCTTTAATCAGCCCTTTAATCAGTATTTTTCATGTGTTTCCTCTCTTGAATATGGCAACCCTAGTTGTGGGTGAAGTTTAGTTATTGAAAAACAAGTGCATAAAAATGTTATAATTACAAGGTGTCTACTGTCTCTTTAAAATTAAAATGCCACTATTTAAAGAGCCATTACAGTGTTAAAATGACATGGTCTAATCTGTTAGAGCATGTAAATATAACACCATTGACGCTGTAATACTACGTGTCTACTGAGGTTCTTTACATATTTTTTTATTAAGAAGGAATAGACATCAAAAATAGAAAAACATTGAATTGCATGTACATGCTGCTCGAATAATAAACAGGGGGCGCAGCGCCAGTAACAAAATAGAGACGCAGCTCAACAATAGAGAAAAGATTTTGAGACGCAGCTCCAACAAACATCAATATCTTCTCCCCTCTTGAAATAACCTTAGCTTCAATCTACTATACTTTAGAGCGGGGGGGAGAAGAGAAAAGAAGAGGAAAGAAAATTGAGAAAAATCAAAAAATAAGTTGAATTTATCTCCCCCCTCTCCACATCTCGCCTAATGTTTCCTCAAAAGGTAGATGCCCGGATCACATGGCGTACCAGATTCCCAGTAAAACTATCTCCCAATTCCTAATGGGATAGATCAGTTGATCTATTTGCCCTTGGGGAAATATTTTAATGAATGAGGAGCATTTTTTTAAAAATACAGTTATATCACCATCCAAGTTCATATCTGTGTTGAATTGTTCAATGATACATTGTTTCTTCAGATAGTCAGGTTAGGAACAGCTTTATCTTTCCACTTTTTAAATATTACGTTTCTTACTGCTAAATTTATAGTGTTGATAATTTTATCAAAATCAAGTATTTGATTTCCCCCTATAAGAAAAATTATTCTTGCTAATGTAAGGTCAGCAGGGTTAATCTTCAAGACATTTATAACCCAGTAGTCAACTCTTAGCCATAGATGCCTTATCTTAGGGCATGCCCATATCATGTGTATTAAATCAGCTGCCGGTAAGGCACATTTCAGGCATCTATTGAACTTAGGGTTATGCCATTTGTAGGCTTTTCAGGGTGTATAGTATGTTTGGTTTAGCAGTTTGAAGTGGGACTCTCTCCAGGTCATTGACAAAGTTATCTTTGAAATAATGGCAAAAGATTGTCTTATAAGGGCTGGGTTTATAGCCAGAGGTTCTTTACATATTTAAAGAGCACTGAAGAACCCAAGCTGAAACTGTTGCTAATCCAATCAGCAGCAATAGTCGCACGACTCATGGACTTTAGCTATGTGTTTAAACCCTTTGCAGCTTTACAGCATCAATAGTGTTAAAATCATATGCTCTAACTGATCATATCATGTCATTTTAACATTATAATGGCCCTTTAATTCTATTTTTAATGTTTTATAAATTGGCTATGCTAATGCTCTGCAATTGGTGTAAATTATATTTAGTAAAGGGACATTAAAGGGACAGTCTACACCAAAATTGTTATTATTTAGAAAGATAGATAACACCTTTACTACCCATTCCCCAGCTTTGCACAACCAACATTGATATATTAATATACTTTATAACATTTAATCCTCTAAATTTCAACCTGTTTCTAACCAACTTCAGACAGCCTCTTATCACATGCTTTTTTTATTTGCTTTTCCCAACAGGAGACTGCTAGTTCATGTGAGTCATATAGATAACATTGTGCTCACGCCCGTGGAGTTGTGCTTGACATCTGTCATGTTTTACTAATGCCTCGGTCCCATTTTGATTGCCTCAGTGGTCTGTTATAATACTTGGAAAAAAGCAAAGCTTCTGATAGCCCTGTTTCTTGTAGTTTTTAATTAGTTTTTATTTGAAACTAGGTTTTGTATTATGCTACTTACTAATCTGAGCTGCTTTACTTATTTATGTAATTATTCTTCAAATAGATCGAAAGAAGCAAAAAAAGAAAAAAAGAAAAATGTTTTCACACTGGTTTAATTAAAGGTTCGGTTAGGGACCACCAAAGACATAAATATAGATCTGTCACAAATACATCTATGGGTTGCTGCTGTGCAACTATAGCTCTCAGCATTCTGCGCACTTGCCAAAAATCCAGCACATTTATGGTATGAATATCATGACTGCAGAGCTAAAGGGCACTCAGATACAATGTCTAAATACTTGCTCCCTCAGGGTATTATATTATCTTAATGACTAAGTGATGTTATCATAATACCTGAAATGTACCTTAAAGAGATATGAAAATCTAAATATTTGTTGTGTGTGATTAAGACAGATTATACCATT